>NC_088216.1:16395535-16405535 GCF_036934945.1 Oncorhynchus masou masou
AGAGAGAGAAAGCGAAGAGTTGAGAGAGAGGGAAAGTGAGAGAGAGAGAGAGTGAGAGTAAAGAAAGCGAAAGAGAGAGAGAGAAAGCGAAGAGAGAGAGAAAGTGAAGAGAGAGAGAGTGGTGAAAGCGAAGAGAGAGAGAAAGTGAAGAGAGGGAGTGAGTGAGTGAAGAGTGGTAGGTGGTGAGAGAGTAAAGAGGGAGAGTAGAGAGAGAAAGAGAGGAGTGAGTGAGTGTGTGAGTGAGTGAAAGGTGAGTGAGTGAGTGAGTGGTGAGTGAGTGAGTGTGGTGGTGAGTGGTGGTGGGAGTGAGTGAGTGAGTGAGTGGTGTGGTGGTGAAAGTGAGTGAGTGATTGAGTGAAAGAGAGAAGAAGAGAGAGGGTGAAGAGAGAGAAAGAGAGTGAGTGAAAGTGAAAGAGAGAGAGAGTGAGAGAGAGAGAGAGAGAGAGAGTGAGAGTGAGTGAGAGAGAGAGAGAGAGTGAGAGGGTGTTAAGCAGTGGGAGTGTGAGGAGCAGTGTATGTGTGTGTGGGGGGGGGGGTGAGACAAACCCTGTAGTATAGTATAATAGCTACTGTTGTACAGTGAGTGGTATCTGGAGCAGCCCAGGGCCACCTTGTTGTGCTACAGGCCCTTCATGTTTTTACATTTAGCTCAGTTGGTCAGTTTGTAGGATGTGGTGCCTAGTTGGAACACAATCCTGCAGTACCTGTGTCACTCCAGGAACAGGGTTGTCTACCCTGGTGTAGGGTAACATTCCCTTAGATGCTGATCTTGGGTCAGTTTTGCACCCTGGAGTACTGTACATACACTTTATATACAAAAATGCTTAAATCACCCAACATCAGTGCCCAACCTCACTAATGCTCTTTAGGCTGAATGGAAGCAAGTCCCCTCAGCAATGTTCCAACATCTATTGGAAAGCCTCCCAGAAGAGTGGAGGCTGCTGTAATAGGAAAGGGAGACCATCTCCATATTAATGCCCATGATTTTGGAATGAGATGTTCAACGAGCAGGTGTCCACTTACTTTTGGACATTAGTGTATGCGATGCCTGATAACCTGACAATTCATTACAATCTGAGTGATCCTAGAGACATGCCAAATCTCTAGTGTGTGTGTGTGTGTGTGTGTGTGTGTGTGTGTGTGTGTGTATGAGCAACAAGCTCTCACAGTCTCACTGCAGAATTAGACGTTCATCCACATTCTCCAAATGTCATTTCAAAGTGTTTTTCTCCTGCTGCTCTGTATCGCTCCATTTCTCCAAAAGTCACATTTAGAAGTTAAGGGTTCAATTCAGTCACTCATTCTAAATGGTTAAGGTAAGGGTTAAATTCAGTCACTCATTCTACTGGTAAGGGTAAGGGTTAAATTCAGTCCCTCATTCTAAATGGTTAAGGTAAGGGTTAAGTTCAGTCCCTCATTCATTCTAAATGTTTAAGGTAAGGGTTACATTCAGTCACTCATTCTAAATGTTTAAGGTAAGGGTTAAGTTCAGTCACTCATTCTAAATGTTTAAGGTAAGGGTTACATTCAGTCACTCATTCTAAATGGTTAAGGTAAGGGTTAAATTCAGTCACTCATTCTAAATGGTTAAGGTAAGGGTTAAGTTCAGTCACTCATTCTAAATGTTTAAGGTAAGGGTTACATTCAGTCACTCATTCTAAATGGTTAAGGTAAGGGTTAAATTCAGTCACTCATTCTAAATGGTTACAGTAAGGGTTACATTCAGTCACTCATTCTACTGGTTAAGGTAAGGGTTAAATTCAGTCACTCATTCTACTGGTTAAGGTAAAGGTTACATTCAGTCACTCATTCTAAATGGTTAAGGTAAGGGTTAAGGTTTGGGATGGGGTTAGAAACACCCCCACTGGGATTGAACACGCAACCTTCCAGTGGTTAGAGCGTTGGGCCAGTAACCAAAAGGTTGCTGGATCGAATCCCCGAGCTGACAAGGTAAAAATATGTTGTTCTGCCCGTGAGTAAGGCAGTCAACCCCCTGGGCGCCGAAGACGTGGATGTCGATTAAGGCAGCCCCCTGCACCTTTCTGATTCAGAGTGGTTGGGTTAAATGAGGAAGACACATTTCAGTTGAAGGCATTGTACGACTGACTAGGTATCCCCCTTTCCCCATCTGATCCAGAGTCATGAGACGACTTGATGCTCAAGAACTCGTTTCCCCTAATGACCCGTTTTGAAGGCATTTCCCAACGTCCTCAGGACATGGATAGAAACCCAACTTCAAAGTCAATCTTGAACGACCTGGCTGGATAAGCAACATTCTCTCCCAATAAACACAGGGTATGGAAAAAGTTGAGATAGGAATCTCCTAAGCGCCCTCTCACACTCACTCACACAAACACACCCTCGTTAGTTGTTTCCCTTCCTCTCTCTCCAGCTCTCTTTCTATCACTCCATCCTACAGTCAACAGTCAACAGTCAACCACGGACTACAAAAGAAAAACCAGCCCCGTCGCGGACCACAATGTCTTGCTCAAACTAAACAAATGCATTGCTCGCTTTGAGGACAATACAGTGCCAACTGACACGGCCCGCTACCAAAACCTGTGTGCTCTCCTTCACTGCGGCCAACGTGAGTAAAACGTTTAAACATGTTAACCCTCGCAAGGCAGCAGGCCCAGACGGCATCCCCAGCGGAGTCCTCAGAGCATGCGCAGACCAGCTGGCTGGTGTGTTTACGGACATATTCAATCAATCCTTATCCCAGTCTCCTGTTCCCACATGCTTCAAGAGGGCCACCATTGTTCCTGTTCTCAAGAAAGCAAAGGTAACTGAGCTAAACGACTACCGCCCCATAGCACTCACTTCCGTCATCATGAAGTGCTTTGAGAGACTTGTCAAGGACCATATCACCTCCACCCTACCTGACACCCTAGACCCACTCCAATTTGCTTACCGCCCAAATAGGTCCACCGACAGCGCAATCGCCATCACACTGCCCTAACCCATCTGGACAAGAGGAATACCTATGTAAGAATGCTGTTCATTGACTACAGTTCAGCATTTAACACCATAGTACCCTCCAAACTCGTCATTAAGCTTGAGACCCTGGGTCTCGAACCGCCCTGTGCAACTGGGTCCTGGACTTTCTGATGGGCCGCCCCCAGATGGTGAGGGTAGGAAACAACATCTCCACCCCTCAACACTGGACAACACTACAGTGGTAGGCTTGATTACCAACAATGACAAGACGGCCTACAGGGAGGAGGTGAGGGCCCTCGGAGTGTGGTGTCTGGAAAATAACCTCACACTCAATGACAACAAATCAAAGGAGATGATCGTGGACTTCAGGAAACAGCAGCGGGAGCAGCCCCTATCCACATCGGGACAGTAGTGGAGAGGGTGGAAAGTTTTAAGTTCCTCGGTGTACACATCACGGACAAACTGAAATGGTCCTCCCACACAGACAGCGTGGTGAAGAAGGCACGGCTTGTCACCAAAAACACCCACAAACCTTTACAGAGGCACAATCGAGAGCATCCTGTCGGGCTGTATCACTGCCTGGAACGGCAACTGCTCTGCCCATAACCGGAAGGCTCTGCAGAGGGTAGTGAGGTCTGCACAACGCATCACCGGGGGAAAACTACCTGCCCTCCAAGACACCTACACCACCCGTTGTCACAGGAAGGCCATAAAGATCATCAAGGACAACAACCACCCGAGCCACTGCCTGTTCACACCACTACCACCCAGAAGGCGAGGTCAGTACAGGTGCATCAAAGCTGGGACTGAGAGACTGAAAAACAGCTTCTATCTCAAAGACTATTAAACAGCCATCACTAACATTGAGTGGCTGCTGCCAACATACTGACTCAACTCCAGGCACTTTAATAATGGAAAAATTGATGTAATAAATATACCACCAGCCACTTTAAACAATGCCACTTTATATAATGTTTACATACCCTACATTACTCATCTCATATGTATATACTGCATTCTATACCATCTACTGCATCTTGCCTATGCCGTTCGGCCATCGCTCATCCATATATTTATATGTACATATTCTTATTCATTCCTTTACACTTGTGTGTATAAGGTAGTTGTTGTGAAATTGTTAGGTTAGATTGCTTGGTAGATATTACTGCATGGCCGGAACTAGACGCACAAGCATTTCGCTACACTCGCATTAACATCTGCTAACCATGTGTATGTGACAAATAAAATTTGATTTGATATCCCTACTCTTTCTCCATCTTTCCCCTCTCTCTCCATCTCTCTCACCCCCTTCCCCCTCTCTCTCACCCCTTCCCCCTCTCTCTCCATCTCTCTCACCCCTTCCTCTCTCTCACCCCTTCCCCCGCTCTCTCCATCTCTCTCACCCCTTCCCCCTCTCTCTCCATCTCTCTCACCCCTTCCCCCCTCTCTCTCACCCCTTCCCCTCTCTCTCCATCTCTCTCACCCCCTTCCCCCTCTCTCTCACCCCTTCCCCCTCTCTCTCCATCTCTCTCACCCCTTCCCCCTCTCTCTCCATCTCTCTCCCCCCTTCCCCTCTCTCTCCCCCTTTCCCCCCCTCTCTCTCCATCTCTCTCACCCCTTCCCCCCCCTCTCTCTCCATCTCTCACCCCTTCCCCCGCTCTCTCACCCCCTTCCCCCCACTATCTCCATCTCTCACCCCCTTCCCCCCACTCTCTCACCCCTTCCCCCTCTCTCTCCGTCTCTCTCACCCCTTCGCCCCTCTCTCTCATCCCTTCCCCCTCTCTCCGTCTCTCTCATCCCCCCTTCCCCTTCTCTCCCTCCATTATCTATTCATCAATCTCTGTGTAAATCAGTGTGGAACAGTGTACCACACACAGATGAATTACAGAGAGATGATATTATCTGCTATTAACATTAACACAGGAGCTGACTGTAGAGTGTGATTGGGGATCTATATTTAGCAGAGAAGATCAGAAAAGGTGAGTGTGTGATACACTGTGAAACACACACACAGTGAGATTCGAATGAGCGTGTGTGGGTTTTACTTAGATGAGAATGATGAGGCATACGGGCACGGCACACACCTGGTTCATCCAAGTCCATACCTGTCACAATTCAAAAAGATCCCCCCCCACACACACACACACACACGCGCACCATCCCTCAACCAACCAATCCGCGTCCCCCCCCACACACACACACACCAACCAACCCCTCCCCCACACCCACCCACCCACCAAACAACCAACCCCTCCCCCACGCACACCCACCCACCAAACAACCAACACCTCGCCCACATCCACCCACCAACCAACCCCTCCCCAACACCCACCCACCAACCAACCCCTCGCCCACACCCACCCACCCACCAAACAACCAACCCTCGCCCACATCCACCCACCAACCAACCCCTCCCCCACACCCACAATCCCTCAACTCAACCTCTCCCTTCTTCAGGTCTCATCTCCCTCCATCTCCTGTGGGGTTACTATCCAGGCCTGGTATTTCCGGTCAGACGGAGTCGAGGACGACAGAGACCTGAGCTTGTGAAGTGTTTGTAGGATGTTGACAAAAGTGCTGTCAGAGTATCACATATAAACCTGCCTTATGGGCCCTGGTCTAAAGTAGTGCACCTAATCCAACTATAGACACATATAGACCTGCCTTATGGGCCCTGGTCTAAAGTAGTGCACCTAATCCAACTATAGACACATATAGACCTGCCTTATGGGCCCTGGTCTAAAGTGGGCCCTGGTCGTGCACCTAATCCAACTCTAGACATCCAACATATAGACCTGCCTTGTTTTTTATTTATTTATTTATTTATTCATTTATTTATTTTTTTTTTACCTTTATTTAACTAGGCAAGTCAGTTAAGAACACATTCTTATTTTCAATGAAGGCCTGGGAACAGTGGGTTAAGTGCCTGTTCAGGGGCAGAACGACAGATTTGTACCTTGTCAGCTTGGGGTTTGAACTCACAACCTTCCGGTTACTAGTCCAACGCTCTAACCACTAGGCTACCCTGCCGCCCCGTTGTCTAAAGTAGTGCACAAGGGAATAGGGTGCCAGTCTAGGGTGCCGAATCAAACTATAGAAATGTGGCCCAAGGGTCACGTAGACCTGCGATCGAGATTCAGCTTCCCCAGAGGACTGATTAACACCTGGTCTAACTATAGAGTCATGGCTCTAGGGTTAAGGAGCCAGGGGAATAGTGTCAGACTAGACCTAGTGGTCTAACTATAGAGTCATGGCTCTAGGGTTAAGGAGCCAGGGGAATAGTGTCAGACTAGACCTAGTGGTCTAACTATAGAGTCATGGCTCTAGGGTTAAGGAGCCAGGGGGATAGTGTCAGACTAGACCTAGTGGTCTAACTATAGAGTCATGGCTCTAGGGTTAAGGAGCCAGGGGAATAGTGTCAGACTAGACCTAGTGGTCTAACTATAGAGTCATGGCTCTAGGGTTAAGGAGCCAGGGGATAGTGTCAGACTAGACCTAGTGGTCTAACTATAGAGTCATGGCTCTAGGGTTAAGGAGCCAGGGGATAGTGTCAGACTAGATCTAGTGGTCTAACTATAGAGTCATGGCTCTAGGGTTAAGGAGCCAGGGGAATAGTGTCAGACTAGACCTAGTGGTCTAACTATAGAGTCATGGCTCCAGGGTTAAGGAGCCAGGGGAATAGTGTCAGACTAGACCTAGTGGTCTAACTATAGAGTCATGGCTCTAGGGTTAAGGAGCCAGGGGGATAGTGTCAGACTAGACCTAGTGGTCTAACTATAGAGTCATGGAGATCTAGGGTGCCTTATGGGCCCTGGTCTAAAGTAGTGCATCTAATCCAACTATAGACACATATAGACCTGCCTTATGGGCCCTGGTCTAAAGTAGTACACCTAGTCTAGATATAGACACATGGAGAACAGGAGGGACTGATTAAAACCTGATCTAACAATATAGCTATGGCCCTAGGGTCACCTCACCAATGGGAGGAGTCACATGTTCCAATTACACTCTTAACGACCCATAACTTAATGAATGCATTCAGCTCGTTTAACACAGCGAGCCAATAGGGAGGGAGTTTTCTGTTTTGTCTTAATTGGATGACCCACTTCATGGTTGGCTTGGGTGAAGTGAAGGATCATGGGAGGATATAAATGGTGCCCTTGAGGAGGAGGGCACCTGTGTGTGTGTGTGTGTGTGTGTGTGTGTGTGTGTGTGTGTGTGTGTGTGTGTGTGTGTGTGTGTGTGTGTGTGTGTGTGTGTGCTGTCCCCACTTAAATAGTTAATAACCAAACTGTGCCATTGACACAGCAACCAAATCTAGAGGCATTCTGCCAAAAATGAAACTTAATTCAAGACATCAAGACATGACTACACCTGAACACAACTCTCTCCCTCTGTCATCTTTTGCACTGTCAAAGACAAAAGACAAACCTCACCCTCTTATTCTGACTACGACTGGCTTAGCTAACGCTAGCTACTAGTGCATCCCTATGGCCCATCGCCTCGACTGGGTAACAACGCTAACATTAGCTAGCGCATCCCTATGGCTCATTGCCTGTAGCGCTAACGCTAAACTGGACAACACAAGTCAAATGTGTGATTAGTGCCATCCATCTCCACGTCGGGTCATTGACCATAGTTTAGATTACATTTACTGGACACTTCAGTTCACATGACCAAACGCAGATAACAGTCTGAAGCACTCAACCACACACACGCGCACACGCACAGTGCTGAGAGGGATGGATAAACTATAATAACTATGGTGTGGGCAGAGTGGACTGTGAGTTTACGGTTCTCTGTACTGTGTGTGACAGGAAGGGGAGGGGGAATGAGTGTGTGTGACAGAGAGGGGAGGGGAGAATGAGTGTGTGTGACAGAGAGGGGAGCAGGAGGGGAGAATGAGTGTGTGTGTGTGTGTGTGTGTGTGTGTGTGTGTGTGTGTGTGTGTGTGTGTGTGTGTGTGTGTGTGTGTGTGTGTGTGTGTGTGTGTGTGTGTGTGTGTGTGTGTGAGAGAGAGAGAGGGGAGTGGAGAGAATGTGTGTGAGAGATGCAGTACATTTGACCATGTCCCAAGCTAAAGTACTGGTCTCCTTTAACTGTTGTTAGTGAAGCTTTAAAACTGAGTGATACGACACACACACACACACACACACCTTATTTAAACAACAAGCTCTCACAGTCTTACTGTAGACATCCAAACCCTTGTCCATAAATGTCAAATTTCGAAAGTTAAGTTGAGGCAATAATTCCCAATGGTTAACGGATAGTGTTAAGGGTTAAGGGGTTAAAACTAAAATAAATAAACAAGGTCCTATCACTGGGATTAAACACGTGACCCTCGGAGCCGCCCGTCCGCCATCCCCGCCCACAACGCCATAGCAAAACCCAAGACAACTTGATGGTAATAGTGCTCACCGTTGCTCCTGGACAGTTTTGAAGTCATATTTTCTTTTTACGTCCTGCTAAACCTGGATGGTCTAATTTGGCAGTGGATCTTGTGTGACCTGGCTGTATATAACCTACAGTCCAGAAGAGAGTCATCATCCCACTGTCAGAACGGTCTTTACTGACATTATGGAATCTGTGTGTGGGGGGGGGGGGGGGTTAACTCTTCTAACAGAGATTGTGCAATGTGTAAAGACTAAAAGCCATTTTCTCTGCAAGGATTTCAAACGACCACTGACGGCCACTTTAGACCAGGTCCTCAAGAGTAGACACACACACACACCCACTAACCTATCCCCACCCTCACACACACACACACACACTAACCTATCCCCACCCTCACACACACACACACACACACACACACACACACACACACACACACACACACACACACACACACACACACACACACACACACACACACACACACACACACACACTAACCTATCCCCACCCTCACACACACACACTAACCTATCCCCACCCACACACACACACACACTAACCTATCCCCACCCTAACACACACACACACACACACACCCCACACACTAACCTATCCCCACCCTCACACACACACACAGTAACCTATCCCCACCCTCACACACACACACACTAACTATCCCCACCCTCACACACACACACACTAACCTATCCCCACCCTCACACACACACACACCCCTTATCTCCCTCCCCAGTCCAGTTAAGACAGCAGTAGAATTTACATGGTGTTTTTCTTTCATGTTTCCTCTCTATCTCTCTGGCATGACCAGAATGAGAACAGGGGAACTAAAAGAAAGAAAGACAAACCTCTCCCAAGGAAAGATGACGGGAGCGAGGGATGAAGGTAGCCTTGGAAAGAGACATGAAAGGATGAAGAAAAATAGGGTGGGTTTTAATGCTAAAATATGATAAAGTGAGGGAGAAAATGAAGGAGAGAGCGTGACAGAGGATGGATGGAAAGAGTGGAGAGAGAGGAGAAAGACAGTAGAGGATTAAAGGAGCAAAACAGAATGAGAAACCACTCTCAGAGGCAACGGAGTCACAGACTCAGGGGGGTGGAGAAACAACCTCTGTTTAACCCCGTTAATGACTCCATTAGGTCCTTTCCAGTCACAAATAGATCTATAGAGAGACTAGTCAATTCTTCAGCTAGAAACCAAACAGATCTACACTACCGGTCAAACGGTTTAGAACACCTACTCATTCAAGGGTTTTTCTTTATTTTTACTATTTTATACCTTGTAGAATAATAGTGAAGACATCAAAACTATGAAATAACACATATTGAATCATGTTGTAACCAAAAAAAAGTGTTAAACAAATTTTTGAGATTCTTGAAATAGCCACCCTTTGCCTTGATGACAGCTTTGCACACACTTGGCATTCTCTCAACCAGCTTTATGAGGTAGTCACCTGGAATCCATTTCAATTAACAGGTGTACCTTCTTAAAAGTTAATTTGTGGAATTTCTTTGCTTCTTAATGCGTTTGAGCCAATCACTGGTGTTGTGACAAGGTAGCCCAAATAAATGAGTAACAGACACATCTCAACATCAACTGTTCAGAGGAGACTGTGTGAATAAGGCCTTTATTGTCAAATTGCTGCAAAGA
>NC_088216.1:16410535-16510535 GCF_036934945.1 Oncorhynchus masou masou
CCATAGATAGTCTCCCAACCTTTTCCCCCTCCAACAAGACCAACCAATAACTAAAACTCTTCCTTCCTGGAAATCGATCAATCCGAAATAACTAATTTCAAGGTTGCCAGTATTGCCTTTGGGTGGTTGCATAAATATCAACAACATAATGACATTTTAATTGCATTTCTCATCAGAGTTGATGATATGTTAATGAAACATCCCACAGGCCACAGATGTAGGATCTTCATTTGATCACTCTTTTGTCACTGAGAATTTTCATGCACAGCTGAGAATGAAAACGTGGAGTGTATTCGAGGTTTAAAAAGGCCTCTAAAGTTTGTAATTTTCCCTTTAATATGTCACACTAATGAAAAATGTATTAAAAAAAATCAAAAAATGTCTATGAATCATAATCCACATTATAACTCACATTTGTTGTTGTTGTTGCCGGATTATTTTCCTGTTGTAGTAAACTGGCCACATCTGTAGTGTGTGTGTTCCATATGACACCGTATTTCTCATATAGCCACTATGGGTCCTGGTCTAAAGAAGTGCACTACATAGGGAAATAGGGTGCCATTAAATATAGTGCCCTTGAGACACAGACTGACGGTACGATACAAATAAACAAAGACTGTAGTTGAATGACTGTCCAACCAACAGCTATCTGAGATACTCAGAACACACACACACACACACACACACACACAGCTACAGTACAACTAGGCCCAACTGAATGTCACCTAGAACTTCTAGCTGAATATAATTATTAACATTTAGAACACCCCCCTGAAGTTCCTCTTTGCTCCAATTGTAACGTTCTACATTAGATTCTGCTACTTCCCTCTGCTGATAAAACGAATTTAGAGGGAGAGGGAGAGAGGAGAGGACAGAGAGAGAGGGGGTGGAGGGAGGGAGAGAGAGAGGGGAGGAGGACAGAGAGAGAGTGGGGGGGATGAAGGGAGGGAGAGAGAGAGAGGAGAGGACAGAGAGGGGGGGGTGGAGGGAGGGAGGGAGGGAGAGAGAGAGGGGAGGAGGACAGAGAGAGAGAGAGAGTGGGGGGGTGGAGGGAGGGAGAGAGAGGGGAGGAGGACAGAGAGAGAGAGTGGGGGGGGGAGATGGGGGGAGAGGGGAGAGGAGAGAGGGAGAGTGTGGGGGAGATGGAGGGAGGGAGAGAGAGAGTGAGGAGGGGAGAGTGGGGGGATGGAGGGAGGGAGAGAGAGAGAGGAGGACAGAGAGAGGGGAGTGGAGGGGGGATGGAGGGAGGGGAGGAGAGAGAGAGAGAGTGGGGGGTGGAGGGAGGGAGAGAGAGGGGAGGAGGAGAGAGAGAGTGGGGGGAGATGGGGGGAGGGAGGGGAGAGAGAGAGTGTGGGGGAGGAGGAGAGGAGGACAGAGAGAGAGAGAGAGAGGGGGGGGAGGAGGAGGACAGAGGAGGTGGGGGGGGAGAGAGAGAGTGGGGGGGGGAGAGGGGGGAGGAGGATAGAGAGAGAGAGTGGGGGGAGATGGAGGGAGGGAGGGAGAGAGGAGAGGAGGACAGAGAGAGTTGGGGGGTAAAGAAGGAGGGAGGGGAGAGAGAGAGAGAGAGAGAGAGGAGAGGAGAGAGAGAGAGGGGAGGAGGACAGAGAGAGAGTGGGGGGAGATAGAGGGAGGGTGAGAGATGGAAAGAAGATTGAGAGAGAGAGCGCGGGGGGTAGAGGGAGGGGGGAAAGCTACAACTAATTTAGCCCCATCTAATGCCTGTGATCATCTCTATCTCCCACCATCTCTCCCTCTGGCTCCATCTCTCTCCCTCTGGCTTCATCTCTCTCCCTCTGGCTCCATCTCTCTCCCTCTGGCTCCATCTCTCTCCCTCTGGCTCCCTCTGGCTCCATCTCTCTCCCTCTGGCTCCATCTCTCTCCCTCTGGCTCCATCTCTCTCCCTCTGGCTCCATCTCTCTCCCTCTGGCTCCATCTCTCTCCCTCTGGCTCCATCTCTCTCCCTCTGGCTCCATCTCTCTGTCTCCATCTCTCTCCCTCTGGCTCCATCTCTCTCCCTCTGGCTCCCTCTGCTCCACTCCATCTCCATCTCTCTCCCTCTGGCTCCATCTCTCTCCCTCTGGCTCCATCTCTCTCCCTCTGACTCCATCTCTCTCCCTCTGGCTCCATCTCTCTCCCTCTGGCTCCATCTCTCTCCCTCTGGCTCCATCTCTCTCCCTCTGGCTCCCTCTGACTCCATCTCTCTCCATCTCTCTCCCTCTGACTCCATCTCTCTCCATCTCTTTCCCTCTGGCTCCATCTCTCTCCCTCTGACTCCATCTCTCTCCATCTCTCCATCTCTGTCTCCCTCCATCTCTCTCCATCACTCACTGTCTCTCTGTATCACTCATTATCTGGGTCCATCTCTCTTTTCATTTGAATGGAAATGGAGAGAACTGATGATTAGTTCCATGATCATCATTAAGCCAATGTCTACATGTAAAAGCCGGCCGTTCGGGAGCTTAAACGGCACGTGCCCAAGTGTGTGTGTGTGAGAGAGAGAGAGTTCACTGACAGTCCTCTACTGTAACTCTCTCTCTGGACTTTAGAGTCTTCATCTCCATTATGTTACTGTGAGATTACAGAACAGGACATAACATTGGGAGAGAGAGGGGGGTGGGGGGAGAAGGAAAGAGGGAAGGGAGAGAGAGAGAGCACAATAAAACCCTTGTTTTCTAGTGTACACCTGCAGAGAGACACTAATTATTCTGTTGAACAGGTATTCAGTCTTGGCAGAAAACCAACTGTTTGGGACACAAACAGAAAGATAGAGAGAAAAGAGATGAGACAGACAGAAGGAGAGAGAGGCATATAGAGATGGACAGACAGACATATAGAGAAGGAGAGACATACATATAGAGAAGGAGAGACATACATATAGAGAAGGAGAGACAGACATATAGAGAAGGAGACATACATATAGAGAAGGAGAGAGAGAAGGAGAGACAGACATATAGAGAAGGAGAGACAGACATATAGAGAAGGAGAGACAGACATATAGAGAAGGAGAGAGACATATAGAGAAGGAGAGACAGACATATAGAGAAGGAGAGACATACATATAGAGAAGGAGAGACAGACATATAGAGAAGGAGAGAGACATATAGAGAAGGAGAGACAGACATATAGAGAAGGAGAGACAGACATATAGAGAAGGAGAGAGACATATAGAGAAGGAGAGACAGACATATAGAGAAGGAGAGACAGACATATAGAGAAGGACAGACAGACATATAGAGAAGGAGAGACATACATATAGAGAAGGAGAGACAGACATATAGAGAAGGAGAGACAGACATATAGAGAAGGAGAGACAGACATATAGAGAAGGACAGACAGACACATATAGAGAAGGAGAGACATACATATAGAGAAGGAGAGACAGACATATAGAGAAGGACAGACAGACATACATATAGAGAAGGAGAGACATACATATAGAGAAGACATATAGAGAAGGAGAGACAGACATATAGAGAAGAGGAGACATACATACATATAGAGAAGGAGAGACATACATATAGAGAAGGAGACATACATATAGAGAAGGAGAGACAGACATATAGAGAAGGAGAGACATACATACATATAGAGAAGGAGAGACAGACATATAGAGAAGGACAGACAGACATACATATAGAGAAGGAGAGACATACATATAGAGACGGAGAGACAGACATATAGAGAAGGACAGACAGACATACATATAGAGAAGGAGAGACAGACATATAGAGAAGGAGAGACAGACATATAGAGAAGGAGAGACAGACATATAGAGAAGGACAGACAGACATACATATAGAGAAGGAGAGACAGACATATAGAGAAGGAGATACAGACATATAGAGAAGGAGAGACAGACATATAGAGACGGAGAGACAGACATATAGAGAAGGAGAGACAGACATATAGAGAAGGATAGACATACATATAGAGAAGGAGATACAGACATATAGAGAAGGAGAGACAGACATATAGAGAAGGAGAGACAGACATATAGAGAAGGACAGACAGACATATAGAGAAGGACAGACAGACATATAGAGAAGGAGAGACAGACATATAGAGAAGGAGAGACAGACATATAGAGAAGGAGAGACAGACATATAGAGAAGGAGAGACATACATATAGAGAAGGAGAGACAGACATATAGAGAAGGAGAGACAGACATACATATAGAGAAGGAGAGACATACATATAGAGAAGGAGATACATACATATAGAGAAGGAGAGACAGACATATAGAGAAGGAGAGACATACATATAGAGAAGGAGAGACAGACATATAGAGAAGGAGAGACAGACATATAGAGAAGGACAGACAGACATATAGAGAAGGACAGACAGACATACATATAGAGAAGGAGAGACATACATATAGAGAAGGAGAGACATACATATAGAGAAGGAGAGACAGACATATAGAGAAGGAGAGAGACATATAGAGACGGAGAGACAGACATATAGAGACGGAGAGACAGACATATAGAGACGGAGAGACAGACATATAGAGACGGAGAGACAGACATATAGAGATGGAGAGACAGACATATAGAGACGGAGAGACAGACATATAGAGGAGAGACTGTCAGCCTCTGTCCAATCGATGGTATTCATCCCCATTCAAAGTCATAAATCTTTATTGGTGTTAACACGATGTTCAGAGCTATCGGAGCCTACTCAGTAACAGTGTTAACACAGAGAGATAATAGGAGTCCTGTGTGTGTGTGTGTCCTGGTGTGTGTGTGTCTATCTGTGTGTTGAATGTGTGTGTGTGTGTGTGTGTGTGTGTGTGTGTGTGTGTGTGTGTGTGTGTGTGTGTGTGTAAATGCTGAATAAAGTAAAAGTGTTTGGACTGACTGACGTCTTCATAATATCCAGTAACACAGAGAGATAATAGGAGTCCTGGTCTATCTGATATGGTGTTAACACAGAGAGATAATAGGAGTCCTGGTCTATCTGATATGGTGTTAACACAGAGAGATAATAGGAGTCCTGGTCTATCTGATATGGTGTTAACACAGAGAGATAATAGGAGTCCTGGTATATCTGATATGGTGTTAACACAGAGAGATAATAGGAGTCCTGGTCTATGTGATATGGTGTTAACACAGAGAGATAATAGTCCTGGAGTCCTGGTCTATCTGATATGGTGTTAACACAGAGAGATAATAGGAGTCCTGGTCTATCTGATATGGTGTTAACACAGAGAGATAATAGGAGTCCTGGTCTATCTGATATGGTGTTAACACAGAGAGAGTCCTGGTAATAGGAGTCCTGGTCTATCTGATATGGTGTTAACACAGAGAGATAATAGGAGTCCTGGTCTATCTGATATGGTGTTAACACAGAGTCTATCTGATAATAGGAGTCCTGGTCTATCTGATATGGTGTTAACACAGAGAGATAATAGGAGTCCTGGTCTATCTGATATGGTGTTAACACAGAGAGATAATAGGAGTCCTGGTCTATCTGATATGGTGTTAACACAGAGAGATAATAGGAGTCCTGGTCTATCTGATATGGTGTTAACACAGAGAGATAATCTGATATGGTGTTAACACAGAGAGATAATAGAGTCCTGGATCTGATATGGTGTTAACACAGTCCTGGTCTATCTGATATGGTGTTAACACAGAGAGGTAATAGGAGTCCTGGTCTATCTGATATGGTGTTAACACAGAGAGATAATAGGAGTCCTGGTCTATCTGATATGGTGTTAACACAGAGAGATAATAGGAGTCCTGGTCTATCTGATATGGTGTTAACACAGAGAGATAATAGGAGTCCTGGTCTATCTGATATGGTGTTAACACAGAGAGATAATAGGAGTCCTGGTCTATCTGATATGGTGTTAACACAGAGAGAGATAATAGGAGTCCTGGTCTATCTGATATGGTGTTAACACAGAGAGATAATAGGAGTCCTGGTCTATCTGATATGGTGTTAACACAGAGAGATAATAGGAGTCCTGGTCTATCTGATATGGTGTTAACACAGAGAGATAATAGGAGTCCTGGTCTATCTGATATGGTGTTAACACAGAGAGATAATAGGAGTCCTGGTCTATCTGATATGGTCTATCTGATATGGTGTTAACACAGAGAGATAATAGGAGTCCTGGTCTATCTGATATGGTGTTAACACAGAGAGATAATAGGAGTCCTGGTCTATCTGATATGGTGTTAACACAGAGAGATAATAGGAGTCCTGGTCTATCTGATATGGTGTTAACACAGAGAGGGAATAGGAGTCCTGGTCTATCTGATATGGTGTTAACACAGAGAGATAATAGGAGTCCTGGTCTATCTGATATGGTGTTAACACAGAGAGATAATAGGAGTCCTGGTCTATCTGATATGGTGTTAACACAGAGAGATAATAGGAGTCCTGGTCTATCTGTTCACGGTGTGTTTTACACAATGCCAGGTATTCTTACCCCCAGGAGAGAAGTGAACTATGACAGGGTGAATTATATTTTTACATAACGCAGACCGAACATTCCTGTACAAGGACACACCCAACAGCATACACATAATATGTATATGTGCAAAAGTGCATAAATGTACACACACACACACACACACACACACACACACAGAGCAGCCCACCCCTCCACCCCCCTCTCACCAGGCAGGGTGGGCAGCCTGCAGGTGTTAGGTCCAGATGTGCCCTGGTCTCCAGGTGAATGCTTCAGCTCCAGGTCACTGTGCAGTTTGAAGAACTGGCTGTACCTCCGGTAGATCAGGTACTTACTACCACCTCTGGTCCTTACCTCCATCACAAAACGCTGCCGGGAGACAGGGGGGGGACCAGGGAGAGGGGGGGGGGGAGACCAGGGAGAGAGGGGGGGGAGAGACCAGGGAGAGAGGGGGAGAGACCAGGGAAAGAGGGGGGGGAGCAGGGAGAGAGGGAGGGGGAGGAGGAGGTGGCGAGGAGAGCAGGGAGGGAGGGAGGGAGGGAGGGAGGGAGGGAGGGAGGGAGGGAGGGAGGGAGGATTCTTACATGAGCTTTTGAGATGCTTTTCACACCATTTGTAGCGTTTAAAGCGTTCTCCACATTCTAACTCGTGGGTTGTGTGGTCAGTGTTACCAGCATACAGAGACACACTTACATAATAGTCGATGAAGCCCTTCTTCTCCTCGATGTCTGCGATGGTGGCACTGATGGGAATGTCGTGCGGTAGCTGGTCAAAATCACTGAGCGAGAGGAGGAGAAGAGAGGAGGTGAACTAAGAAGTAAACAAATGCTTAGGTGATGTTCAGCTTCAAGACGTGCTGTATGGTCACTAATATACACAACCATGGATTGGGAAAGAACCCTGGGGGTTATAAAACATCAGCAATATATCAGACATATTAGAGCAGTCCAACCACAGGCTGATGTACAGGGCTTCATGGCCCCGAGAACTCTCTCTCTCTCACACACACACACACACACACACACACACACACACACACACAGCACCTGTGGTGCGAGGAAACACACGTCATAACGTACACACACGCATGTATGTCCCCTACATTACCCCTGAATGTTGCAAAACGAGTCACTCTGGTGACTATTATGGAATGTAGTTTAGTTTCAAATTCACAATCGTGACAGATGACTGTTCTAGAAAGATTGGAAACGCGCCGCAAACACTATAGAAGAATAAACTCCTACCACAGATAAAAGGGGAACTGCCTTCGCTGTTACTGTTCCCTTGCCGAGTTACTGGCTAAATGCCCAATCTGGCCCTCATACATCATGGCCACCTAATCTTCCCCTGTTCCCAGTTGGCTCATTCATCCCCCCTCCTCTTCTCACTTCTCAGTCGATTTAACTGGTAAAATAAGTGTTACATAAACGCACATTAACAACAGTTCTGGAATCAGAAGTTCACATTTCCTAACAGTCCTATGCTGCCTTGAACAACCGCTGTCACCACCGGCCTCGTAACTCACCTCTCGTCACGTAGTTGCTTGGGCAGCGACGACATGTTGATGGAGACCGGGCCGATTGAAGAATGAAACTTTCGTATGGATTTATCAGAACACAGTCCAGTCGCCCCTCACTTCAACCCTCCTTCGATGAACAGAAACCTGAACTGAAAATCTGCTACAGACTCGCACAGTGGTTTCATGGAGCGGAACGAACGCGATCAGAAGGCGCAAACAGGCGACAGAGCGGAACGTGTGCAATCAGGAAGCCAAAATCAAGTTCCCCAAAATGATTTGGCTACACGCAGCGCCCGTTTCTGAAGTTTGCTGAGGTGGATGGGGAGGGAAACAGTTGTCTTGTTGTTCTCGAGCCTCTTCACAGAGAATCAAATAAAATAGACTAAATGGTCATGGTGCAGATGTAAACTTGCTAGGTTAAAATAGGTTAAAACACACACATATATATATATATATCTCCCTCTCTCGACTATTGTGTGGGTTCGTTAAAGCTTGAAAAGTATGTCACTTACAATGCAACTGGCAGCATCAGGCATTGTACAATCATGCGACTGGCAGAGTAAAATAGCCACTAATTGATAAATGGACCATGTATGTTGTAAATGTCTTCTGTTTTCTGCAGATAGAATGCTTGGCCTCGCACCTGTTCTTCAACCCGCCGTCATAATAAGGGAAGGGTGAGGAGGGAAGGGATCCGTTGAAGATCATTTTTACGCAGCACCATCTAATCTGAGGCCTTTGGCTCAGTCGCAACATGTAAAGTCGATTCCTTTTCACGGGATGTCAGCGAAGAGAGCAGTACAGGGTAGGAGTGAGCAGTAAAGGGTAGAAGAGAGCAGTACAGGGTAGGAGAGAGCAGTAAAGGGTAAAAGAGAGCAGTACAGGGTAGGAGAGAGCAGTAAAGGGTAGAAGAGAGCAGTACAGGGTAGGAGAGAGCAGTAAAGGGTAGAAGAGAGCAATACAGGGTAGGAGAGAGCAGTAAAGGGTAGAAGAGAGCAGTACAGGGTAGGAGAGAGCAGTAAAGGGTAGAAGAGAGCAGTACAGGGTAGGAGAGAGCAGTAAAGGGTAGAAGAGAGCAGTACAGGGTAAAAGAGAGCAGTAAAGGGTATAAGAGAGCAGTACAGGGTAGGAGAGAGCAGTACAGGGTAAAAGAGAGCAGTACAGGGTAGGAGAGAGCAGTAAAGGGTAGAAGAGAGCAGTACAGGGTAGAAGAGAGCAGTACAGGGTAAAAGAGAGCAGTACAGGGTAAAAGAGAGCAGTACAGGGTAGGAGAGAGCAGTACAGGGTAGAAGAGAGCAGTACAGGGTAGGAGAGAGCAGTAAAGGGTAGAAGAGAGCAGTACAGGGTAGGAGAGAGCAGTAAAGGGTAGAAGAGAGCAGTACAGGGTAGGAGAGAGCAGTAAAGGGTAGAAGAGAGCAGTACAGGGTAGGAGAGAGCAGTAAAGGGTAGAAGAGAGCAGTACAGGGTAGGAGAGAGCAGTAAAGGGTAGAAAGAGAGTACAGGGTAGAACAGAACAGTACAGGGTAGGAGAGAGCAGTAAAGGGTAGCAGAGAGCAGTACAGGGTAGGAGAGAGCAGTAAAGGGTAGAAGAGAGCAGTACAGGGTAGGAGAGAGCAGTAAAGGGTAGGAGAGAGCAGTACAGGGTAGGAGAGAGCAGTAAAGGGTAGAAGAGAGCAGTACAGGGTAAAAGAGAGCAGTAAAGGGTAGAAGAGAGCAGTACAGGGTAGAAGAGAGCAGTACAGGGTAGGAGAGAGCAGTACAGGGTAGAAGAGAGCAGTACAGGGTAAAAGAGAGCAGTACAGGGTAGAAGAGAGCAGTACAAGGGTAGAAGAGAGCAGTACAGGGTAGAAGAGAGCAGTACAGGGTAGAAGAGAGCAGTACAGGGTAAAAGAGAGCAGTACAGGGTAGGAGAGAGCAGTACAGGGTAAAAGAGAGCAGTACAGGGTAGGAGAGAGCAGTACAGGGTAGAGAGAGCAGTACAGGGTAGGAGAGAGCAGTACAGGGTAGGAGAGAGCAGTACAGGGTAGAAGAGAGCAGTACAGGGTAGGAGAGAGCAGTACAGGGTAGAAGAGAGCAGTACAGGGTAGGAGAGAGCAGTAAAGGGTAGAAGAGAGCAGTACAGGGTAGAAGAGAGCAGTACAGGGTAGAAGAGAGCAGTACAGGGTAGAAGAGAGCAGTACAAGGGTAGAAGATGGTAGAAGAGGACAGTACAGGGTAGAAGAGGGTAGAAGAGAGCAGTACAGGGTATATTAGGGTAGAAGAGAGCAGTACAGTGTAAAAGAGGGTAGAAGATAGCAGTACAGGGTAGAAGAGAGCAGTACAGGGTAAAAGAGGGTAAAAGAGAGCAGTACAGGGTAAACGAGGGTAGAAGAGAGCAGTACAGGGTAGGAGAGAGCAGTAAAGGGTAGAAGAGAGCAGTACAAGGTAGGAGAGAGCAGTACAGGGTAGGAGAGAGCAGTAAAGGGTAGAAGAGAGAAGTACAAGGTAGGAGAGAGCAGTACAGGGTAGGAGAGAGTAGTAAAGGGTAGAAGAGAGCAGTACAGGGTAAAAGAGAGCAGTACAGTGTAGGAGAGAGCAGTAAAGGGTAGAAGAGAGCAGTGCAGGGTAGAAGAGAGCAGTACAGGGTAAAAGAGAGCAGTACAGGCTAGGAGAGAGCAGTAAAGGGTAGAAGAGAGCAGTACAGGGTAGAGAGAGCAGTAAAGGGTAGAGAGAGCAGTACAGGGTAGAAGAGAGCAGTACAGGGTAGGAGAGAGCAGTAAAGGGTAGGAGAGAGCAGTAAAGGATAGAAGATGGTAGAAGAGGACAGTACAGGGTAGAAGAGGGTAGAAGAGAGCAATACAGGGTAGAAGATGGTAGGAGAGGGTAGAAGAGAGCAGTACAGTGTAAAAGAGGGTAGAAGATAGCAGTACAGGGTAGAAGAGAGCAGTACAGGGTAAACGAGGGTAGAAGAGAGCAGTACAGGGTAAAAGAGGGTAGAAGAGAGCAGTACAGTACAGGGTAGAAGAGAGCGGTACAAGGTAGGAGAGAGCAGTACAGGGTAGAGGAGGGTAGAAGAGAGCAGTACAGGGTAGAAGAGAGCAGTACAGGGTAAAAGAGGGTAGAAGAGAGCAGTACAGGGTAGAGGAGGGTAGAAGAGAGTGGTAGAGGGTAGAAGAGAGCAGTAAAGGGTAAAAGAGAGCAGTAAAGGGAAGGAGAGAGCAGTACAGGGTAGGAGAGAGCAGTAAAGGGTAAAAGAGAGCAGTAAAGGGTAGGAGAGAGCAGTACAGGGTAGGAGAGAGCAGTAAAGGGTAGAGGAGAGCAGTACAGGGTAAGAGAGGGTAGAAGAGAGCAGTACAGGGTAAAAGAGGGTAGAAGAGAGCAGTACAGGGTAGGAGAGAGCAGTAAAGGGTAGTACAAGGAGAGAGCAGTAAAGGGTAGGAGAGAGCAGTACAGGGTAGGAGAGAGCAGTAAAGGGTAGAGGAGAGCAGTACAGGGTAGGAGAGGGCAGTACAGGGTAGGAGAGGGCAGTACAGGGTAGGAGAGAGCAGTAAAGTGTAGGAGAGAGCAGTAAAGGGTAGAAGAGAGCAGTACAGGGTAGAAGAGAGCAGTACAGGGTAGGAGAGAGCAGTAAAGGGTAGAAGAAAGCAGTAAAGGGTAGAAGAGAGGAGTACAGGGTAGAAGAGAGCAGTACAGGGTGGAAGAGAGCAGTACAGGGTAGAAGAGAGCAGTACAGGGTAGAAGAGAGCAGTAAAGGGTAGGAGAGAGCAGTAAAGGGTAGAAGAGAGCAGTACAGGGTAGATGAGAGCAGTACAGGGTAGAAGAGAGCAGTACAGGGTGGAAGAGAGCAGTAAAGGGTAGACGAGAGCAGTACAGGGTAGAAGAGGTTAGACGAGAGCAGTACAGGGTAGAAGAGAGCAGTAAAGGGTAGAGGAGAGCAGTAAAGTAGAAGAGGTAAAGGGAGGAGAGCAGTACAGGGTAGAAGAGGGTAGAAGAGAGCAGTACAGGGTGAAAGATAGCAGTAAAGGGTAGAGGAGAGCAGTACAGGGTAGAGGAGAGCAGTAAAGAGTAGAAGAGAGCATAACAGGGTAGAGGAGAGCAGTACAGGGTAGAAGAGAGCAGTACAGGGTAGAAGAGAGCAGTAAAGTCTTAATTTTGCACGTCCAATTTGTTAAAAAAGTTTGAAATATCCAATAAATGTCGTTCCACTTCATGATTGTGTCCCACTTGTTGTTGATTCTTCACAAAAAAATACAGTTTTATATCTTTATGTTTGAAGCCTGAAATGTGGCAAAAGGTCGCAAAGTTCAAGGGGGCTGAATACTTTCGCAAGGCACTGTACATCATACATCATAGTCACATACATCATAGTCACATTCATCATACTCACATACATCATACTCACATACATCATAAACGCATACATCATACTCACATACATCATAACCACAAACATCATAGTCACATACATCATAGTCACATACATCATAACCACATACATCATATTCACATACATCATACTCACATACATCGTAACCACATACATCATAGTCACATACATCATACTCACATACATCATAGTCACATACATCATAGTCACATACATCATACTCACACACATCATACTCACACACATCATACATCATAGTCACATACATCATACTCACATACATCATAACCACATACATCATAGTCACATACATCATACTCACATACATCATAGTCACATACATCATAGTCACATACATCATACTCACACACATCATACACACACATCATACATCATAGTCACATACATCATACTCACATACATCATCACATACATCATACATCATACATCACCACATACATCATAGTCACATACATCATACTCACATACATCATAACCACATACATCATAACCACATACATCTCACATACATCATCATACATCATACTCACACATCATACATCATATCATCACATACATCATACTCACATACATCATACTCACATACATCATAACCACATACATCATAGTCACATACATCATACTCACATACATCATACTCACATACATCATAACCACATACATCATCCTCACATACATCATACTCACACACATCATACATCATAGTCACATACATCATACTCACATACATCATACTCACATACATCATAACCACATACATCATAGTCACATACATCATACTCACATACATCATACTCACATACATCATACTCACATACATCATACTCACATACATCATAACCACATACATCATAACCACATACATCATACTCACATACATCATAGTCACATACATCATAACCACATACATCATAACCACATACATCATAGTCACATACATCATACTCACATACATCATACTCACATACATCATACTCACATACATCATAACCACATACATCATACTCACATACATCATAACCACATACATCATAACCACATACATTCATAGTCACATACATCATAGTCACATACATCATAATCACTTACATCATAGTCACATACATCATAGTCACATACATCATAACCACATACATCATAGTCACATACATCATAGTCACATACATCATAGTCACATACATCATAGTCACATACATCATACTCACATACATCATAACCACATACATCATAGTCACATACATCATAGTCACATACATCATAGTCACATACATCATACATCAGTCACATACATCATAGTCACATACATCATAGTCACATACATCATAGTCACATAAATCATAACCACATACATCATCAACATCATAGTCACATACATCATAGTCACATACATCATAGTCACATACATCATAGTCACATACATCATATACATCATCAGTCACATACATCATAGTCACATACATCATCACATACAGTCACATACATCATAGTCACATACATCATAGTCACATACATCATAAGTCACATACATCATAACCACATACATCATAGTCACATACATCATAGTCACATACATCATACATCACATACATCATAACCACATACATCATAGTCACATACATCACATCACATACATAGTCACATACATCATAGTCACATACATCATCAGTCACATACATCATAGTCACATACATCATACAACAGTCACATACATCATAGTCACATACATCATCATACATAGTCACATACATCATAGTCACATACATCATAGTCACATACATCATAGTCACATACATCATAGTCACATACATCATCACATACACATCATAACATACATCACATACATCATAGTCACATACATCATATAGTCACATACATCATAGTCACATCACATACATCATAGTCACATACATCATAGTCACATACATCATACATCATAGTCACATACATCATAGTCACATACATCATAGTCACATACATCATACTCACATACATCATAACCACATACATCATAGTCACATACATTATAGTCACATACATCATAGTCACATACATCATCACATACATCATAATCACATACATCATAGTCACATACATCATAGTCACATACATCATAACCACATACATCATACTCACATACATCATAGTCACATACATCATACATCATACTCACATACATCATAACCACATACATCATAGTCACATACATCATAGTCACATACATCATAGTCACATACATCATAGTCACATACATCATAGTCACATACATCATAGTCACATACATCATACATCAGTCACATACATCATAGTCACATACATCATACATCAGTCACATACATCATAGTCACATACATCATAGTCACATAAATCATAACCACATACATCATAACCACATACATCATAGTCACATACATCATACTCACATACATCATAGTCACATACATCATAGTCACATACACATCACATACATAGTCACATACATCATAACCACATACATCATAGTCACATACATCATACATCATAACCACATAGTCACATACATCATAGTCACATACATCATAACCACATACATCATAGTCACATACATCATAGTCACATACATCATACATCATACATCATAGTCACATACATCATACACATATCATAGTCACATACATCATAGTCACATACATCACATACATCATACTCACATACATCATAACCACATACATCATAACACATACATACATCATAGTCACATACATCATAACATACATCATAGTCACATACATAATAGTCACATACATCATAACCACATACATCATAGTCACATACATCATAGTCACATACATCATAGTCACATACATCATAGTCACATACATCATAGTCACATACATCATAACCACATACATCATAGTCACATACATCATAGTCACATACATCATAGTCACATACATCATAGTCACATACATCATAGTCACATACATCATAGTCACATACATCATAGTCACATACATCATAACCACATACATCATAGTCACATACATCATAACATACACATACATCATCATCATAGTCACATACATCATAGTCACATCATAGTCACATACATCATAGTCACATCATCACATACACATAGTCACATACATCATAGTCACATACATCATAGTCATCATACATCATAGTCACATACATCATAGTCACATACATCATAGTCACATACATCATAGTCACATACATCATAGTCACATACATCATAGTCACATACATCATAGTCACATACATCATACATCATAACCACATACATCATAGTCACATACATCATACTCACATACATCATAGTCACATACATCATAACCACATACATCAAAGTCACATACATTATAGTCACATACATCATAGTCACATACATCATAACCACATACATCATAACCACATACATCATAGTCACATACATCATAGTCACATACATCATACATCAGTCACATACATCATAGTCACATACATCATAGTCACATACATCATAGTCACATAAATCATAACCACATACATCATACATCATAATAGTCACATACATCATAGTCACATACATCATACATCATACATCATACTCACATACATCATAACCACATACATCATAGTCACATACATCATCATACATCACATACATCATAGTCACATACATCATAGTCACATACATCATAGTCACATACATCATATCACATCATCATAACCACATACATCATAGTCACATACATCATACTCACATACATCATACATACATCATACATCATAACCACATACATCATAGTCACATACATCATAGTCACATACATCATAGTCACATACATCATAACCACATACATCATAGTCACATACATCATAGTCACATACATCATAGTCACATACATCATAGTCACATACATCATAGTCACATACATCATCACATACATCACATACATCATAGTCACATACATCATAGTCACATACATCATAACCACATACATCATAGTCACATACATTATAGTCACATACATCATAACCACATACATCATACTCACATACATCATAGTCACATACATTCATAGTCACATACATCATAGTCACATACATCATAGTCACATACATCATAACCACATACATCATACTCACATACATCATAACCACATACATCATAACCACATACATCATAACCACATACATCATAGTCACATACATCATAGTCACATACATCATAGTCACATACATCATAGTCACATACATCATAGTCACATACATCATAGTCACATACATCAGTCACATACATCATAGTCACATACATCATAGTCACATACATCATAGTCACATACATCATAGTCACATACATCACATACATCATAGTCACATACATCATAGTCACATACATCATAGTCATCATAGTCACATACATCATAGTCACATACATCATAGTCACATACATCACATACATCATAACCACATACATCATAGTCACATACATCACATACATCATAGTCACATACATCATCACATACATCATAGTCACATACATCATAAGTCACATACATCATAGTCACATACATCATAGTCACATACATCATAGTCACATACATCATAGTCACATACATCATAGTCACATACATCATAGTCACATACATCATAGTCACATACATCATAACCACATACATCATAGTCACATACATCATAGTCACATACATCATAGTCACATACATCATAGTCACATACATCATAGTCACATACATCATATCACATACATCATCACATACATCATAGTCACATACATCATAACCACATACATCATAGTCACATACATCATAGTCACATACATCATAGTCACATACATCATACATACACATACATCATAACCACATACATCATAGTCACATACACCATCATACATCATAGTCACATACACATATAGTCACATACATCATAGTCACATCATAGTCACATACATCATAGTCACATACATCATAGTCACATACATCATAACCACATACATCATATCACATACATCATAGTCACATACATCATAGTCACATCACATCATACATCATAGTCACATACATCATAGTCACATACATCATAAGTCACATACATCATAGTCACATACATCATCACATACATCATACCACATACATCATAGTCACATACATCATAGTCACATACATCATAGTCACATACATCATAGTCACATACATCATAGTCACATACATCATAGTCACATACATCATAACCACATCACATACATCATACATACATCATAGTCACACATACATCATAGTCACATACATCATAGTCACATACATCATAGTCACATACATCATAACCACATACATCATAGTCACATACATCATAGTCACATACATCACATACATCATAGTCATACATACATCATATCACATACTATCATAACCACATACATCATAGTCACATACATCATAGTCACATACATCATAGTCACATACATCATACATACATCACATACATCATAGTCACATACATCATAGTCACATACATCATAGTCACATACATCATAACCACATACATCATAACCACATACATCATAGTCACATACATCACATATCACATACATCATAGTCACATACATCATAACCATACATACATCATAACCACATACATCATAGTCACATACATCATAGTCACATACATCATAGTCACATACATCATAGTCACATACATCATAGTCACATACATCATAGTACATCATACATCATAGTCACATACATCATAGTCACATACATCATCACATACATCATAGTCACATACATCATAACCACATACATCATAGTCACATACATCATAGTCATACATCATCACATACATCATAGTCACATACATCATAGTCATCATATACATACATCATAACCACATACATCATAGTCACATACATCATAGTCACATACATCATAGTCACATACATCATAGTCACATACATCATACATCATAGTCACATACATCATAGTCACATACATCATAACCACATACATCATAGTCACATACATCATAGTCACATACATCATAGTCACATACATCATAGTCACATACATCATACATCATAACCACATACATCATAGTCACATACATCATAACCACATACATCAAAGTCACATACATTATAGTCACATACATCATAGTCACATACATCATAAGTCACATACATCATAGTCACATACATCATATCACATACATCATACATCACATACATCATAGTCACATACATCATAGTCACATACATCATAGTCACATACATCATAGTCACATACATCATAGTCACATACATCATAGTCACATACATCATATCACATACATCATAGTCACACATACATCATAGTCACATACATCATAGTCACATACATCACATACATCATAGTCACATACATCATAGTCACATACATCATAGTCACATACATCATAGTCACATACATCATACACATACATCATAGTCACATACATCATAGTCACATACATCATAGTCACATCACATACATCATAGTCACATCATACATCATCATAGTCACATACATCATAGTCACATACATCATAGTCACATACATCATAGTCACATCATAACCACATACATCATAGTCACATACATCATAGTCACATACATCATAGTCACATACATCATAGTCACATACATCATAGTCACATACATCATAGTCACATACATCATAGTCACATACATCATAACCACATACATCATAACCACATACATCATAGTCACATACATCATACTCACTTACATCATAGTCACATACATCATAGTCACATACATCATAACCACATACATCATAGTCACATACATCATAGTCACATACATCATAGTCACATACATCATACATCATAGTCACATACATCATAGTCACATACATCATAGTCACATACATCATACTCACATACATCATAGTCACATACATCATAGTCACATACATCATAGTCACATACATCATACATCATAACCACATACATCATAGTCACATACATCATACTCACACACATCATAGTCATCATACATCATACATCATAGTCACATACATCATAGTCACATACATCATAGTCACATACATCATAGTCACATACATCATAACCACATACATCATAACATACATCATACCACATACATCAGTCACATACATCAGTCACATACATCATAGTCACATAGTACATCATACATCATACATCATAGTCACATACATCATAGTCACATACATCATAGTCACATAAATCATAGTCACATACATCATAGTCACATACATCATAGTCACATACATCATAACCACATACATCATAACCACATACATCATAGTCACATACATCATAGTCATCACATACATCATAGTCACATACATCATAGTCACATACATCACATACATCATAGTCACATACATCATAGTCACATACATCATAATACATCACATACATCATAGTCACATACATCATAGTCACATACATCATAGTCACATACATCATCACATACATCATAGTCACATACATCATAGTCACATACATCATAGTCACATACATCATAGTCACATACATCATAGTCACATACATCATAGTCACATACATCATCAACCACATACATCATAGTCACATACATCATAGTCACATACATCATAGTCACATACATCATAGTCACATACATCATACATCACATACATCATAACCACATACATCATAGTCACATACATCATAGTCACATACATCATAGTCACATACATCATAACCACATACATCATAGTCACATACATCATAGTCACATACATCATAGTCACATACATCATCACATACATCATAGTCACATACATCATAGTCACATACATCATCACATACATCACATACATAACCACATACATAGTCACATACATCATAGTCACATACATCATAGTCACATACATCATAACCACATCATAGTCACATACATCATAGTCACATACATCATCATACACATCACATACATCATAGTCACATACATCATCATAACATACATCATATCACATCATCAGTCACATATCATCATACATCATCACATACATCATAACCACATACATCATAGTCACATACATCATACATCATAGTCACATACATCATAGTCATCATACATCATAGTCACATACATCATAAGTCACATACATCATAGTCACATACATCATAACCACATACATCATAGTCACATACATCATAGTCACATACATCATAGTCACATACATCATAACCACATACATCATAGTCACATACATCATAGTCACATACATCATAACCACATACATCATAGTCACATACATCATATCATAAGTCACATACATCATCACATACATCATAGTCACATACATCATAGTCACATACATCATAGTCACATACATCATACATACATCACATACATCATAGTCACATACATCATAGTCACATACATCATAGTCACATACATCATAGTCACATACATCATAGTCACATCATACACATCATAGTCACATACATCATAGTCACATACATCATAGTCACATACATCATAACCACATACATCACATACATCATAGTCACATACATCAGTCACATACATCATAGTCACATACATCATAGTCACATACATCATAGTCACATACATCATAACCATCATACATCATAGTCACATACATCATAGTCACATACATCATAGTCACATACATCATAGTCACATACATCATAGTCACATACATCATAGTCACATACATCATAGTCACATACATCATAGTCACATACATCATAGTCACATACATCATAACCACATACATCATATCACATACATCATAGTCACATACATCATAGTCACATACATCAGTCACATACATCATAGTCACATACATCATCACATACATCATAGTCACATACATCATAGTCACATACATCATAACCACATACATCATAGTCACATACATCATAGTCACATACATCATAGTCACATACATCATATCACATACATCATAGTCACATACATCATACATCATATACATCATAGTCACATACATCATAAGTCACATACATCATAACCACATACATCATAGTCACATACATCATAGTCACATACATCATAGTCACATACATCATAGTCACATACATCATAGTCACATACATCATAGTCACATACATCATAACACATACATCATAACCACATACATAGTCACATACATCATAACCACATACATCATAGTCACATACATCATAGTCATACATCATAGTCACATACATCATCATAGTCACATACATCATAGTCACATAACCACATACATCAGTCACATCATAACCACATACATCATAGTCACATACATCATACACATACATCATAGTCACATACATCATAGTCACATACATCATACATCACATACATCATAACCACATACATCATAGTCACATACATCATAGTCACATACATCATAGTCACATATACATCATAGTCACATACATCATAACCACATACATCATAGTCACATACATCATAGTCACATACATCATATCACATACATCATAGTCACATACATCATAGTCACATACATCATAGTCACATACATACATCATAGTCACATACATCATAACCACATACATCATAGTCACATACATCATAGTCACATACATCATCATACATCATAGTCACATACATCATAGTCACATACATCATACATCACATACATCATAGTCACATACATCATAACCACATACATCATAGTCACATACATCATAGTCACATACATCATAGTCACATACATCATAGTCACATACATCATAACCACATACATCATAGTCACATACATCATAGTCACATACATCATAATCACATACATCATAGTCACATACATCATAGTCACATCATAGTCACATACATCATAACATCACATACATCATAATCACATACATCATAACCACATACATCATAGTCACATACATCATAGTCACATACATCATAGTCACATACATCATAGTCACATACATCAGTCACATACATCATAGTCACATACATCATAGTCACATCATAGTCACATACATCATAGTCACATACATCATAGTCACATACATCATAACCACATACATCATAGTCACATACATCATAGTCACATACATCATAGTCACATACATCATAGTCACATACATCATAACCACATACATCATAGTCACATACATCATCACATACATCATCATAGTCACATACATCATAGTCACATACATCATAGTCACATACATCATCACATACATCATACATCATATACATCACATAGTCACATCATAGTCACATACATCATCATAATCATCAGTCACATACATCATAGTCACATACATCATAGTCACATACATCATCATACATCACATACATCATAGTCACATACATCATAGTCACATACATCATAGTCACATACATCATAACCACATACATCATAGTCACATACATCATAGTCACATACATCATAGTCACATACATCATAACCACATACATCATAGTCACATACATCATAACCACATACATCATAGTCACATACATCATAGTCACATACATCATAGTCACATACATCATAGTCACATACATCATAACCACATACATCATAGTCACATACATCATAGTCACATACATCATACATCATAGTCACATACATCATACATCACATAGTCACATACATCATAGTCACATACATCATAGTCACATACATCATCACATACATCACATACATCATAGTCACATACATCATAGTCACATACATCATAGTCACACATACATCATAGTCACATACATCATACATCATAGTCACATACATCATACTCACATACATCATAGTCACATACATCATAGTCACATACATCATAGTCACATACATCATAGTCATACATCATACTCACATACATCATAGTCACATACATCATAACCACATACATCATAGTCACATACATCATAGTCACATACATCATAGTCACATACATCATAGTCACATACATCATAGTCACATACATCATAGTCACATACATCATAGTCACATACATCATACATACATACATCACATACATCATAGTCACATACACCACATACATCAAGTCACATACATCACACACATAGTCACATACATCATAACCACATACATCATAACCACATACATCATAGTCACATACATCATACTCACATACATCATAACCACATACATCATAGTCACATACATCATAGTCACATACATCATAGTCACATACATCATAGTCACATACATCATACATCATAACCACATACATCATAGTCACATACATCATACTCACATACATCATAGTCACATACATCATAGTCACATACACATCATACATCATAGTCACATACATCATAGTCACATACATCATAGTCACATACATCATAGTCACATACATCATAGTCACATACATCATAACCACATACATCATACATCATAGTCACATACATCATAGTCACATACATCATACATCATAGTCACATACATCATAGTCACATACATCATACATCATCATAGTCACATACATCATAGTCACATACATCATAGTCACATCACATACATCATAGTCACATACATCATAGTCACATACATCATAACCACATACATCATATCACATACATCATAGTCAGTCACATACATCATAGTCACATACATCATAGTCACATACATCATAGTCACATACATCATAGTCACACATCACATACATCATAGTCACATACATCATAGTCACATACATCATACTCACATACATCATAGTCACATACATCATATCACATACATCATAACCACATACATCATAGTCACATACATCATAGTCACATACATCATAAGTCACATACATCATAGTCACATACATCATAGTCACATACATCATAGTCACATACATCACATACATCATAGTCACATACATCATAGTCACATACATCATAGTCACATACATCATACATCATAGTCACATACATCATAACACATACATACATCATAGTCACATACATCATAACCACATACATCATAGTCACATACATCATAGTCACATACATCATAGTCACATACATCATAGTCACATACATCATACATCATAGTCACATACATCATAGTCACATACATCATAGTCACATACATCATAACCACATACATCATAGTCACATACATCATAACCACATACATCATAGTCACATACATCATAGTCACATACATCATCACATACATCATACATCATAACCACATACATCATAGTCATACATACATCATCATAGTCACATACATCATAGTCACATACATCATAGTCACATACATCATAGTCACATACATCATAGTCACATACATCATAGTCACATACACATACATACATCATAACCACATCACATCATAACCACATACATCATAGTCACATACATCATAGTCACATACATCATACATCACATACATCATAGTCACATACATCATACATCATAGTCACATACATCATAGTCACATACATCATAGTCACATACATCATAGTCACATACATCATAGTCACATACATCATACAGTCACATACATCATATCACATACATCATCACATACATCATACATCATATAGTCACATACATCATACATCATAGTCACACATCATACATCATAGTCACATACATCATCATAGTCACATACATCATAGTCACATACATCATCACATACATCATAGTCACATACATCATAGTCACATACATCATAGTCACATACATCATAGTCACATACATCATAACCACATACATAGTCACATACATCATAACCACATACATCATAGTCACATACATCATAGTCACATACATCATAGTCACATACATCATAGTCACATACATCATAGTCACATACATCATAGTCACATACATACACATACATCATAGTACACATACATCATAAGTCACATACATCATAGTCACATACATCATAGTCACATACATCATAGTCACATACATCATAGTCACATACATCATAGTCACATACATCATAGTCACATACATAGTCACATACATCATAGTCACATACATCATAGTCACATACATCATAGTCACATACATCATAACCACATACATCATAGTCACATACATCATAGTCACATACATCATAGTCACATACATCATACATACATCATATCATCATAGTCATCATACATCATAGTCACATACATCATAGTCACATACATCATACATCACATACATCATAGTCACATACATCATAACCACATACATCATAGTCACATACATCACATACATCACATACATCATAGTCACATACATCATAGTCACATACATCATAGTCACATACATCATAGTCACATACATCATAGTCACATACATCATAGTCACATACATCATAGTCACATACATCATAGTCACATACATCATAGTCATCATAGTCATCATACATACATCATACTCACATACATCATAGTCACATACATCATAACATACATCATACATCATAGTCACATACATCATAGTCACATACATCAGTCACATACATCATAACACATACATCATAGTCACATACATCATAAGTCACATACATCATACCACATACATCACATCATACATCATAGTCACATACATCATAACCACATACATCATAGTCACATACATCATAGTCACATACATCATAGTCACATACATCATACATCATAGTCACATACATCATAGTCACATACATCATAGTCACATACATCATACTCACATACATCATAATCACATACATCATAGTCACATACATCATAACCACATACATCATAGTCACATACATCATATAGTCACATACATATAGTCACATCATACATCACATACATCATAGTCACATACATCATAACATCACATACATCATAGTCACATACATCATAGTCACATACATCATAGTCACATACATCATACATCATCACATACATCATATCACATACATCATAGTCACATACATCATAGTCACATACATCATACATCATACATCATAGTCACATACATCATAGTCACATACATCATCACATCATACATCATAACCACATACATCATAGTCACATACATCATACATCATAGTCACATACATCATAGTCACATACATCATAACCACATACATCATAGTCACATACATCATAGTCACATATCATCATACATCACATACATCATAACCACATACATCATAGTCACATACATCATAGTCACATACATCATAGTCACATACATCATAGTCACATACATCATAACCACATACATCATAGTCACATACATCATAGTCACATACATCATAGTCACATACATCATAACCACATACATCATAACCACATACATCATAGTCACATACACATAACCACATACATCATAGTCACATACATCATACTCACATACATCATAACCACATACATCATAGTCACATACATCAGTCACATACATCATACAGGTTCATGCTCTACAACATCCGCAGAGTACGACCCTGCCTCACACAGGAAGCAGCGCAGGTCCTAATCCAGGCACTTGTCATCTCCCGTCTGGATTACTGCAACTCGCTGTTGGCTGGGCTCCCTGCCTGTGCCATTAAACCCCTACAACTCATCCAGAACGCCGCAGCCCGTCTGGTGTTCAACCTTCCCAAGTTCTCTCACGTCACCCCGCTCCTCCGCTCTCTCCACTGGCTTCCAGTTGAAGCTCGCATCCGCTACAAGACCATGGTGCTTGCCTACGGAGCTGTGAGGGGAACGGCACCGCAGTACCTCCAGGCTCTGATCAGGCCCTACACCCAAGCAAGGGCACTGCGTTCATCCACCTCTGGCCTGCTCGCCTCCCTACCATTGAGGAAGTACAGTTCCCGCTCAGCCCAGTCAAAACTGTTCGCTGCTCTGGCCCCCCAATGGTGGAACAAACTCCCTCACGACGCCAGGACAGCGGAGTCAATCACCACCTTCCGGAGACACCTGAAACCCCACCTCTTCAAGGAATACCTAGGATAGGATAAGTAATCCTTCTCCCCCCCCCCCTTAATGATTTAGATGCACTATTGTAAAGTGGCTGTTCCACTGGATGTCAGAAGGTGAATTCACCAATTTGTAAGTCGCTCTGGATAAGAGCGTCTGCTAAATGACTTAAATGTAAATGTAAATGTAATACTCACATACATCAGTCACATACATCATAGTCACATACATCATAGTCACATACCACATACATCATAGTCACATACATCATCACATACATCATAGTACATCATAGTCACATCATCATAGTCACATACATCATACTCACATACATCATAACCACATACATCATACTCACATACATCATACTCACATACATCAGTCACATACATCATTCTCACATACATCATAGTCACATACATCATACTCACATACATCATACTCTATTTGACCGTTGCATGACACAAACCTGAAGCCAGTCAAATGTAGGACTATAGCAGCACTTCCTCATTTCAACGCCCGTCACCCAACACGGTGATAAATAGCTACTATTGGGAGAAACATCCCATTAAAAAGAGGCTTTGCACCATCTGATAGAGAGAGAGGACATCTGGGTGTCCCCTAAAGACAACCCACACAACACAGGCCCAATCCCAAATCCATCTCTCAGCCCTTCATCAGCTTGTGGAGATCCGAGATGATTTGATTGGTATAAGCAATATGGTGACACTTCAACCTAGCCTGTCATACGGCAAGATGAAGCTATTACCATATTGCTTATACCAATCAAATCCTCTCAGATCTCCACCACTGCTGGAAATAGGGCTTAGGGATGGATTTGGGATTGGGCCATGGTCCTGTTAAAATAAGGTTAAAAAATAAGACATTTGACCAATGTAGTTAACGGTATATGTCACTTTAGCTAACAAATTTGTTGTAGTTATTTATATTGCTCCTTCTTGGTCAGGTCGGTTTTGTAAAAGCTAATGTGTTCTCAATGACTTACAGAGGCATAAATACAGTTCTATGTCGTAGAGTTGTACACCACTTGACGTGACATAGTACCCTGCAGTGGAAGGCTCACATTGTCAAGACTAATCGTCACGTTGTTTTACCTGGAGTGGGCGACACTAACCTTCGACCCCCTGTGTACGTGCCAGAAGGTTTCGGGTCGCTGTCAATCATATACCGAATATATGTAGATGTCAAAGACAACTTTAGAAGTTGTTTTACCTGTCATGAAGTGGAACTGTTAAAGATTCTAGAAGGGTTAGGTAGCTTTGAAACATATGTAGATGCCACTGGTAACCCCATACTGCTAGAAGGGTTAGGTAGCTTTGTACCATATGAAGATGCCACTGGTAACCCCATACTGCTAGAAGGGTTAGGTAGCTTTGAAACATATGAAGATGCCACTGGTAACCCCATACTGCTAGAAGGGTTAGGTAGCTTTGAAACATATGAAGATGCCACTGGTAACCCCATACTGCTAGAAGGGTTAGGTAGCTTTGAAACATATGTAGATGCCACTGGTAACCCCATACTGCTAGAAGGGTTAGGTAGCTTTGAAACATATGTAGATGCCACTGGTAACCCCATACTGCTAGAAGGGTTAGGTAGCTTTGAAACATATGTAGATGCCACTGGTAACCCCATACTGCTAGAAGGGTTAGGTAGCTTTGAAACATATGAAGATGCCACTGGTAACCCCATACTGCTAGAAGGTTTAGGTTGCTGTCAAACAGCTTGTTTTACCTCCGATAAGTATAGATGTTGATTCAATATACATACTATAAGGGTTGGGTTCATGACTTGCTGTGGAACACAAGTTGTTTTACTTCTGACACACCACACACACACACACACACGTATGTAGATGCCGAAGATGACTGAGGTTCATGTGCCACACCCCTTAGCGCTTAGCCACAAGCATGACAACATGCTAACATCATTATGAAAACATACCTGTAGGACACAGAAGCCACAAGAGACCTGGAATATATAGAAGATAAAGGGAACATAAAGAGATACTATCGGCAGGGTTACAATATGCTGGGAACTTTCAGCTTCTCCAGAAATCTTGCTTGGTGGATTTCAAGATTTTCTGCTTATCGCCTCCTAAATATAGAAGATATGAGACATGGGAGACATGGGAGATATGAGAGATGTGAGAGATATGAGAGATGTGAGGGATGTGAGAGATGTGAGAGATATGAGAGATGTGAGAGATGTGAGAGATATAAGAGATGTGAGAGATATGAGAGATGTGAGAGATATGAGAGATGTGAGAGATGTGAGAGATATGAGGGATGTGAGAGATATGAGAGATGTGAGAGATATGAGAGATGTGAGGGATATGAGAGATGTGAGAGATATGAGAGATGTGAGGGATATGAGAGATGTGAGAGATATGAGAGATGTGAGAGATATGAGAGATGTGAGGGATATGAGAGATGTGAGAGATATGAGAGATGTGAGAGATATGAGAGATGTGAGAGATGTGAGAGATATGAGAGATGTGAGAGATAAGGGCCTTGGCTGCATCCTTGGAGGATGTCTTGGTCCATACTGTACTATTTATAGAAAAGTCCAACAGACAGACAGATGGACAGAGTTAGATTTCAAAATATATCTGTTACCAAGGTAGAGAGAGGAGGGGGCGAGATAGAAAGGGGGAGATGATGAAAGAGAGAGAGATATTAAGAGAGGGAGAGAGTGGGAGAGAGAGAGAGAGATATTTTCACATTTAATTAGTCACAGTCTCCTCATACACGTTTCTGCCAAAACCATACAACCATACAAAAACACACACACACACACACACACAACCATACACACACACACACACACACACACACACACACACACACACACACACACACACACACACACACACACACACACACACACACACACACACACACACACACACACACACACACACACACACACACACACACACACACCAGCAAAAGCTCTGGCACTGACTTACCCACACACACACACATGCACACAAACACAAACATACACACACAAAACCACACACACACAATCATACACACACAAACACAGGAACACACATACATGCACACACACAAACACACAGCTCAAACAGAGCAGTAATATCTAACAACACACACTAGACTCTATCCACCTCCATGTCACGAGACTCTATCCACCACCATGTCACTAGACTCTATCCACCTCCATGTCACTAGACTCTATCCACCTCCATGTCACTAGACTCTATCCACCTCCATGTCACTAGACTCTATCCACCGCCATGTCACTAGACTCTATCCATCTCCATGTCACTAGACTCTATCCACCTCCATGTCACTAGACTCTATCCACCTCCATGTCACTAGACTCTATCCACCTCCATGTCACTAGACTCTATCCACCTCCATGTCACTAGACTCTATCCACCTCCATGTCACTAGATTCTATCCACCTCCATGTCACTAGATTCTATCCACCTCCATGTCACTAGACTCTATCCACCTCCATGTCACTAGACTCTATCCACCTCCATGTCACTAGACTCTATCCACCTCCATGTCACTAGACTCTATCCACCTCCATGTCACTAGACTCTATCCACCTCCATGTCACTAGACTCTATCCACCTCCATGTCACTAGACTCTATCCACCTCCATGTCACTAGATTCTATCCACCTCCATGTCACTAGACTCTATCCTCCATCCATGTCTCCATGTCACTAGACTCTATCCACCTCCATGTCACTAGACTCTATCCACCTCCATGTCACTAGACTCTATCCACCTCCATGTCACTAGACTCTATCCACCTCCATGTCACTAGACTCTATCCACCACCATGTCACTAGACTCTATCCACCACCATGTCACTAGACTCTATCCACCACCATGTCACTAGACTCTATCCACCACCATGTCACTAGACTCTATCCACCTCCATGTTACTAGACTCTATCCACCTCCATGTCACTAGACTCTATCCACCTCCATGTCACTAGACTCTATCCACCTCCATGTCCCTAGACTCTATCCACCTCCATGTCACTAGACTCTATCCACCTCCATGTCACTAGACTCTATCCACCTCCATGTCACTAGACTCTATCCACCTCCATGTCACTAGACTCTATCCACCTCCATGTCACTAGACTCTATCTACTTCCATGTCACTAGACTCTATCCACCTCCATGTCACTAGACTCTATCTACTTCCATGTTACTAGACTCTATCCACCTCCATGTCACTAGACTCTATCCACCTCCATGTCACTAGATTCTATCCACCTCCATGTCACTAGACTCTATCCACCTCCATGTCACTAGACTCTATCCACCTCCATGTCACTAGACTCTATCCACCTCCATGTCACTAGACTCTATCCACCTCCGTGTCACTAGACTCTATCCACCTCCATGTCACTAGACTCTATCCACCTCCATGTCACTAGACTCTATCCACCTCCATGTCACTAGACTCTATCCACCTCCATGTCACTAGACTCTATCCATCTCCATGTCACTAGACTCTATCCACCTCCATGTCACTAGACTATCCACCTCCATGTCACTAGACTCTATCCACCTCCATGTCACTAGACTCTATCCACCTCCATGTCACTAGACTATCCACCTCCATGTCACTAGACTCTATCCACCTCCATGTCACTAGACTCTATCCACCTCCATGTCACTAGACTCTATCCACCTCCATGTCACTAGACTCTATCCACCTCCATGTCACTAGACTCTATCCACCTCCATGTCACTAGACTCTATCCACCTCCATGTCACTAGACTATCCACCTCCATGTCACTAGACTCTATCCACCTCCATGTCACTAGACTCTATCCACCTCCATGTCACTAGACTCTATCCACCTCCATGTCACTAGACTCTATCCACCTCCATGTCACTAGACTCTATCCACCTCCATGTCACTAGACTCTATCCACCTCCATGTCACTAGACTCTATCCACCTCCATGTCACTAGACTATCCACCTCCATGTCACTAGACTCTATCCACCTCCATGTCACTAGACTCTATCCACCTCCATGTCACTAGACTCTATCCACCTCCATGTCACGAGACTCTATCCACCTCCATGTCACTAGACTCTATCCACCTCCATGTCACTAGACTCTATCCACCTCCATGTCACTAGACTATCCACCTCCATGTCACTAGACTCTATCCACCTCCATGTCACTAGACTCTATCCACCTCCATGTCTCTAGACTCTATCCACCTCCATGTCACTAGACTCTATCCACCTCCATGTCTCTAGACTCTATCCACCTCCATGTCACTAGACTCTATCCACCTCCATGTCACTAGACTCTATCCACCTCCATGTCACTAGACTCTATCCACCTCCATGTCACTAACCTAATCAGGCTTTATCTCAGTCATATAGAGGCTTCCTCACCCCATGGCCTCGTTCTTATTCAGAATGATTAGACAGAGTCAGACAGAATGTCCCTCTGATGGCTTCCACCAATGTATCTTTCAATGTCTTCTTGCATTATTGCAGGAGAGGGTAAGGATGCTACTGGAGACTATTGAGATTCTCTCTCAGTTGTACTGAGTAGTTATTAAGAGATATCTGTCTGGCTCTTTACTGACATCTACTGAGCAATTTACGGCAATGCAGGAATGATTTCACAAACATTTCAAAACTGTGCACCCAGGACACTACAACCGCCATGATCAAATCTCCCCTCCTCTCCTTTCTCCCCTCCTCCCCTCCTTTCTACCCTCCTCCCCTCCTCTCCTTTCTACCCTCCTCCCCTCCTCTCCTTTCTCCCCTCCTCCCCTCCTTTCTACCCTCCTCCCCTCCTTTCTACCCTCCTCCCCTCCTCTCCTTTCTACCCTCCTCCCCTCCTCTCCTTTCTACCCTCCTCCCCTCCTTTCTCCCCTCTCCTTTCTACCCGCCTCTCCTCCTTTCTCCCCTCCTCTCCTTTCTACCCTCCTCCCCTCCTTTCTCCCCTCCTCTCCTTTCTCCCCTCCTCTCCTTTCTCCCCTCCTCTCCTTTCTCCCCTCCTCCCCTCCTCTCCTTTCTCCCCTCCCCTCCTTTCTCCCCTCCTCTCCTTTCTACCCTCCTCTCCTTTCTCCCCTCCTCTTCTTTCTCCCCTCCTCCCCTCCTTTCTACCCTCCTCCCCTCCTCTCCTTTCTCCCCTCCACTCCTTTCTACCCTCCTCCCCTCCTATCCTTTCTCCCCTCCTCTCCTTTCTCCCCTCCTCCCCTCCTTTCTACCCTCCTCCCCTCCTCTCCTTTCTACCCTCCTCCCCTCCTCTCCTTTCTCCCCTCCTCTCCTTTCCATCCTCCTCCCCTCCTCTCCTTTCTACCCTCCTCCCCACCTCTGCCAAGTACATTTGGGTGTACGTTGAGTGCCAGAACGATATAGAGCCCAGCTCATGGTCCCTGGCCAAATTCTGATGCTGTTCCTCTCCTCTCTTTTTCTTCCCTCTCTCCTCCTGTCCTCTTCTCTCCTCCTCCTCTCCAGTGTGTCCTTACATCCACTGTCCTTACTTTGTGACTGCCAGACGCTATTCATGGTGCTTTACATCACCACATTCCCAGAGACAGTGGGTCTGTGTATCTCTGACTGTCCTGTTCCTTAGCCAAGGTCTCAGGGCTCAATAGAACCTAGTAACTGACACTAAGCACTTTGTCCTAGCGCCTCATTTATGCTATCCATATTATATATTCATAAACCTCTCTCTCCCCTCAGTTATCAAGATGGCCGCTTTGAAGGATTTTTTGAAAGCTGATGATATTCAGAAGGCCCTTGTTGCAGTCAAAGGTGAGCACAAGTTTTCACTGTTGAAAACCAAACCAAATCTTTTGAAAATAATATAATATATATCTCCTCATTTCCTCTTCCCGTCTCCTCCCTGTCCATGTGCTTACCTGTCCATGTGTGTGCGTACCTGTCCGTGTGTATGTGTGTGTGCTTACCTGGCCGTGTGTGTGTGTACCTGTCCGTGTGTATGTGTGTGTACCTGTCCGTGTGTTTGTGTGTGCTTACCTGTCCATGTGTGTGCGTACCTGTCCGTGTGTATGTGTGTGTGTGCTTACCTGCCCGTGTGTTTGTGTGTGCTTACCTGTCCGTGTGTGTGTGATGTCCTGCCCGTGTGTTTGTGTGTGCTTACCTGGCCGTGTGTGTGTGATGACCTGCCCGTGTGTTTGTGTGTGCTTACCTGTCCGTGTGTGTGTGGTGTCCTGCCCGTGTGTTTGTGTGCATACCTTTGCGTGTGTGTGTATGTGTCTGTGTGTGTGCGTACCTGTCCATGTTTGTGTATGTGTGTGTGCATACCTGTCCGTGTGTGTGTGCTTACCTGTCCGTGTGCGTGTGTGCATACCTGTCCGTGTGTGTGTGCTTACCTGTCCGTGTGCGTGTGTGCATACCTTTGCGTGTGTGTGTATGTGTGTGTGTACCTGTCCGTGCGTGTGCATCTGTGTGATGACCTGTCCGTGTGTGTGTGTGTGCTTACCTGTCCGTGTGTGTGTATGTGTGTGTGTGTATACCTTTGCGTGTGTGTGTATGTGTGTGTGCTTACCTGTCCGTGTGTGTGTGTATACCTTTGCGTGTGTGTGTGTGTGTGTGCTTCTGTGTGTGTGTGTGTGTGCTTATCTGTGCGTGTGTGTGTGTGTGCTTATCTGTCCGTGTGTGTGTGTTTATCTGTCCGTGTGTGTTTGTGTGTGTATGTGTGTGTGCTTACCTGTCTGTGTGTGTGTATACCTTTGCGTGTGTGTGTATGTGTGTGTGCTTATCTGTCCATGTGTGTGTGTGCTCATCTGTCCGTGTGTGTGTGCTTATCTGTCCATGTGTGTGTGTGCTCATCTGTCCGTGTGTGTGTGCTTATCTGTCCGTGTGTGTGTGTTTGTGTGTGTGTGTGTGTGTGCTTATCTGTGTGTGTGTGTGTGTGTGTGTGTGTGTGTGTGTGTGTCCAGCGGAGGGTTCCTTCGACCATAAGAAGTTCTTTGCTCTGGTGGGCCTGAAGGCCATGACTCCTGACAATGTCAAGAAGGTGTTCCAGGCTATTGATGCTGACCAGAGTGGATTCATTGAGGAGGAGGAGCTCAAGTAAGAGGAAGAGAGATACACACACACACACACACACACACACACACACACACACACACACACACACACACACACACACACACACACACACACACACACACATCATCAGATGTGAATGTGTGGCTATTTTCCCATCTACAGCCAGCATACCATTTAGAATGCATGGCCAATACAGGGTTGCACAATTGCGGTAACTTTGCCAAAATGCCAAGGTGTTCCAGAAATCCTGATTGGAAGATCCCTGGCATCAGGATGGAATAAGCAGTAAATCCAGGAATTGTCCAAACATGATATCTGGAAAACCTAGAAATTGTGGGGAAAGGAAACATTTTTTCTTCACGGTAAATCTCTGACCTCAGGTTCGTACTGAAGGGTTTTGCTGAGAACAGCAGACACACACACACGCAGCTCCTTAATCTTGACCCTTAACCTTTGAACTCTCTTCTACCTCAGGTTTGTGCTGAAGAGTTTCGCTGAGGACGGCAGAGACCTGACCGACGCCGAGACCAAAGCCTTCCTTAACGCCGCCGACAAGGACGGAGATGGAAAGATCGGCATCGACGGTGAGAGAGGTGGTAGGATGATAACGGAATGAAATCCTGACTCATTCCCAGAGGATCTTAATGTCGTCCTCTTCTTCTCTTTTCCAGAGTTTGAAGTCTTGGTCCATGAGGTGTAAAGAGCACCTATAGCCTCCCCCTTGCTCCTCCCCTGCGAATTCATGTTTTTAATGCAATCTCCCCCCGCCCCCCTCACCTTCCCCGATCCCAACCTTAACCATTAGTCGGGGAAAAATGACAACTGACCCAAGATCAGCGTCAAGGCTACTTCACCCTACTCCGCACCACGCAGGCCCAGTCTCTCTAACCAGAAACAGTACCAGAGACGTCCACCAGGGGGAGGTAGAGAGGTGACTCCCCAACAAGCACTACTGTATTTATTTGTCTGTTTTTCTACCGCACCAACATACTGTATATATGTCCTGTTTTGATTTGAAAACCTCATGACTGTCTCATTTTAAAAGAAAACCCTTCCTGTAGATATAATGTACCAGACACCTTCCCTTTCTTCTCTAGCCATCTATGGACCCTATGTCACCTTACCCTTACCCAAATGGCCCCCTATTCCCTTAATAGTGCACTACTTCTAAAGGGTGATAGAGGGTTAATAGAGTGCCATTTTTGGGGGACTGAACCAAAACAACCTGTGTCTCTCATTCTTTATTTTTTCCACCTCACACATACTTGTACCCTCCTTCCTTTCCTCCCTCCCTCATTTCCTCTTCCTCTCTCATCTGGTGATGAGATGTATAAATAAAGAGGTAGAGTGGTGAAGAGAGAGAAAGTATTCAAAATAAGAAATACTAAGAAATAAAAGACCTTGAGTAAAATGACTATTTTATTTATTATTATTTAATGATTTAATATAAACTAGACTGGACACTAATATACTGTAGAACAAGGGATGCACAAATGAGACGATTCATTTAGATATTTTCAAAATTAAAGTATCTATTTCACAATAAAAGCATCCTAGATCGAACCATTAGTAAACCATTGTAGAATCTATCGAAACACACAAACAATGTGACAAAGTGCTATTCTTAAATCGCATAATAGTACAAATAAATATATATATTTTTACACGATTAGACGATCTACATAATTTCTCTAAAAATAGACTCAATGTCAAACTCAAGGACGTCAGCTTTTCTTGACGTCGACATCTCTGTGCTGATTGGTCAGTGGGTCCTGGGTGCTGATCTGTCATTGGTGGTTGTTGGTTTAAGCTTCACTGTCGCAAAGGGATTGGTTCCCCTGCAACAGATCAGGTGACATGTAAAGAACTCGCACTCAACACTAATGACAAACATCACAGCAGGCACACACACACACACACACACACTGACACACACACCTACCTGGGAAAGAGTAGGTTTTCTCCAGAAGCTCCAAGGGGTGATAATGATTCTGCTGTCCTCTCCGGGAAAGTAGGCTGGATTGGTCGAAAGTCAGCTGACACCCTCCGGAGGATTGTTGTTGGGTGAGGGGGTGGCGGGGGCGGAGGCGGAGGAGGAGGGGGCGGGAGCTCGTTGTAGCCTTTCAGGCTATTTGTTCTCGTCACAATCTCTGGCTCCGCCCTTCTCTCAGGGAGGGGAGAGATTGGTCGGAAGTCGACAGAGGCCCTGCGAGTGGGTGTGGTAGGGGGCGCGACATCACCGTAGGCCTTTTCTGATTGGCCCATGGAGGTGTCAGAGGGATCCAATAGGTTGTTCATGCTGTGGCTCCTCAAGGAAGTGCCACTGGAGGGTCAAATGTCAGATATAATCATATTGATTGATTGATTGATTTATTGATTGATTGATTGATTGACATACCTGGACCCCAAGAGGTTAGAGAACTCCTCAATAGAAGAAACATAAGCTGCTGGGAACCAGCCCTGGCTGTTGGAACAACAGAGAGACCAGAGGAATATTAGCAAACACAACAATGGCCTAAATACTGGAACAGACAAGTTCCTAGATAAAGTCCACTGTTTTACCAGCCAGCCAGCCAGCCAGCCAGCCAGCCACATAGGAATGAATGAATGAATGATGGATGGATAAAGGAACAAACAAACAGACAAACAAAGGAATGAATCATAATGGTCCTTACTGTTATACACTGACCCCTATCATAGTCTGTTATCTACTGACCCCTATCATAGTCTGTTATCTACTGACCCCTATCATAGTCTGTTATCTACTGACCCCTATCATAGTCTGTTATCTACTGACCCCTATCATAGTCTGTTATCTACTGACCCCTATCATAGTCTGTTATGTACTAACCCCTATCATAGTCTGTTATCTACTGACCCCTATCATAGTCTGTTATGTACTAACCCCTATCATAGTCTGTTATGTACTAACCCCTATCATAGTCTGTTATGTACTAACCCCTATCATAGTCTGTTATCTACTGACCCCTATCATAGTCTGTTATGTACTAACCCCTATCATAGTCTGTTATGTACTAACCCCTATCATAGTCTGTTATGTACTAACCCCTATCATAGTCTGTTATGTACTAACCCCTATCATAGTCTGTTATGTACTAACCCCTATCATAGTCTGTTATCTACTGACCCCTATCATAGTCTGTTATCTACTGACCCCTATCATAGTCTGTTATCTACTGACCCCTACCATAGTCTGTTGTCTACTGACCCCTATCATAGTCTGTTATCTACTGACCCCTATCATAGTCTGTTATCTACTGACCCCTATCATAGTCTGTTATCTACTGACCCCTATCATAGTCTGTTATCTACTGACCCCTATCATAGTCTGTTATCTACTGACCCCTATCATAGTCTGTTATCTACTGACCCCTATCATAGTCTGATATTATGTACTGACCCCTATCATAGTCTGTTATCTACTAACCCCTATCATAGTCTGTTATCTACTGACCCCTATCATAGTCTGTTATCTACTGACCCCTATCATAGTCTGTTATCTACTGACCCCTATCATAGTCTGTTATCTACTAACCCCTATCATAGGCTGTTATCTACTGACCCTATCATAGGCTGTTATCTACTGACCCCTATCATAGTCTGTTATCTACTGACCCCTATCATAGTCTGTTATCTACTGACCCCTATCATAGTCTGTTATCTACTGACCCCTATCATAGTCTGTTATCTACTGACCCCTATCATAGTCTGTTATCTACTGACCCCTATCATAGGCTGTTATCTACTGACCCTATCATAGGCTGTTATCTACTGACCCCTATCATAGTCTGTTATCTACTGACCCCTATCATAGGCTGTTATCTACTGACCCCTATCATAGTCTGTTATCTACTAACCCCTATCATAGTCTGTTATCTACTGACCCCTATCATAGTCTGTTATCTACTGACCCCTATCATAGTCTGTTATCTACTGACCCCTATCATAGTCTGTTATCTACTGACCCCTATCATAGTCTGTTATCTACTGACCCCTATCATAGTCTGTTATCTACTGACCCCTATCATAGTCTGTTATCTACTGACCCCTATCATAGTCTGTTATCTACTAACCCCTATCATAGTCTGTTATCTACTGACCCCTATCATAGTCTGTTATCTACTGACCCCTATCATAGTCTGTTATCTATTGTACTAACCCCTATCATAGTCTGTTATCTACTAACCCCTATCATAGTCTGTTATCTACTAACCCCTACTGACCCCTATCATAGTCTGTTATCTACTGACCCCTATCATAGTCTGTTATCTACTGACCCCTATCATAGTCTGTTATCTACTAACCCCTATCATAGTCTGTTATCTACTGACCCCTATCATAGTCTGTTATCTACTGACCCCTATCATAGTCTGTTATCTACTGACCCCTATCATAGTCTGTTATCTACTAACCCCTATCATAGTCTGTTATCTACTGACCCCTATCATAGTCTGTTATCTACTGACCCCTATCATAGTCTGTTATCTACTGACCCCTATCATAGTCTGTTATCTACTGACCCCTATCATAGTCTGTTATCTATTGTAGAGAGTAACTGACCCCTATCATAGTCTGTTATCTACTAACCCCTATCATAGTCTGTTATCTACTGACCCCTATCATAGTCTGTTATCTACTGACCCCTATCATAGTCTGTTATCTACTGACCCCTATCATAGTCTGTTATCTACTGACCCCTATCATAGTCTGTTATCTACTGACCCCTATCATAGTCTGTTATCTACTGACCCCTATCATAGTCTGTTATCTACTGACCCCTATCATAGTCTGTTATCTACTGACCCCTATCATAGTCTGTTATCTACTGACCCCTATCATAGTCTGTTATCTACTGACCCCTATCATAGTCTGTTATCTACTGACCCCTATCATAGTCTGTTATCTACTGACCCCTATCATAGTCTGTTATCTACTGACCCCTATCATAGTCTGTTATCTACTGACCCCTATCATAGTCTGTTATCTACTGACCCCTATCATAGTCTGTTATCTATTGTATCATAGTCTACTGACCCCTATCATAGTCTGTTATCTACTGACCCCTATCATAGTCTGTTATCTACTGACCCCTATCATAGTCTGTTATCTACTGACCCCTATCATAGTCTGTTATCTACTGACCCCTATCATAGTCTGTTATCTACTGACCCCTATCATAGTCTGTTATCTACTGACCCCTATCATAGTCTGTTATCTACTGACCCCTATCATAGTCTGTTATCTACTGACCCCTATCATAGTCTGTTATCTACTGACCCCTATCATAGTCTGTTATCTATTGTAAAGAGTAACCCCTATCATAGTCTGTTATCTACTGACCCCTATCATAGTCTGTTATCTACTGACCCCTATCATAGTCTGTTATCTATAGTCTAGTTATCTACTGACCCCTATCATAGTCTGTTATCTACTGACCCCTATCATAGTCTGTTATCTACTGACCCCTATCATAGTCTGTTATCTACTGACCCCTATCATAGTCTGTTGTCAACTGACCCCTATCATAGTCTGTTATCTACTGACCCCTACCATAGTCTGTTGTCTACTGACCCCTATCATAGTCTGTTATCTACTGACCCCTATCATAGTCTGTTATCTACTGACCCCTACCATAGTCTGTTGTCTACTGACCCCTATCATAGTCTGTTATACACTGACCCCTATCATAGTCTGTTATCTACTGACCCGTATAATAGTCTGTTGTCTACTGACCCCTATCATAGTCTGTTATCTATTGTAAAGAGTAACTGACCCCTATCATAGTCTGTTATCTACTGACCCCTATCATAGTCTGTTATCTATTGTAAAGAGTAACTGACCCCTATCATAGTCTGTTATCTACTGACCCCTATCATAGTCTGTTATCTACTGACCCCTATCATAGTCTGTTATCTACTGACCCCTATCATAGTCTGTTATCTACTGACCCCTATCATAGTCTGTTATCTACTGACCCATAGTCTGTTATCATAGTCTGTTATCTACTGACCCCTATCATAGTCTGTTATCTACTGACCCCTATCATAGTCTGTTATCTACTGACCCCTATCATAGTCTGTTATCTACTGACCCCTATCATAGTCTGTTATCTACTGACCCCTATCATAGTCTGTTATCTACTGACCCCTATCATAGTCTGTTATCTACTGACCCCCCTATCATAGTCTGTTATCTACTGACCCCTATCATAGTCTGTTATCTACTGACCCCTATCATAGTCTGTTATCTACTGACCCCTACCATAGTCTGTTATCTACTGACCCCTATCATAGTCTGTTATCTACTGACCCCTATCATAGTCTGTTATCTACTGACCCCTATCATAGTCTGTTATCTACTGTATCATAGTCTGTTGTCTACTGACCCCTATCATAGTCTGTTATCTACTGACCCCTATCATAGTCTGTTATCTACTGACCCCTATCATAGTCTGTTATCTACTGACCCCTATCATAGTCTGTTATCTACTGACCCCTATCATAGTCTGTTATCTACTGACCCTATCATAGTCTGTTATCTACTGACCCCTATCATAGTCTGTTATCTACTGACCCCTATCATAGTCTGTTATCTACTGACCCCTATCATAGTCTGTTATCTACTGACCCCTATCATAGTCTGTTATCTATTGTAGAGAGTAACTGACCCCTATCATAGTCTGTTATCTACTGACCCCTATCATAGTCTGTTATCTACTGACCCCTATCATAGTCTGTTATCTACTGACCCCTATCATAGTCTGTTATCTACTGACCCCTATCATAGTCTGTTATCTACTGACCCCTATCATAGTCTGTTATCTATTGTATCATAGTCTGTTGTCTACTGACCCCTATCATAGTCTGTTATCTACTGACCCCTATCATAGTCTGTTATCTACTGACCCCTATCATAGTCTGTTATCTACTGACCCCTATCATAGTCTGTTATCTACTGACCCCTACCATAGTCTGTTATCTACTGACCCCTATCATAGTCTGTTATCTACTGACCCCTATCATAGTCTGTTATCTACTGACCCCTATCATAGTCTGTTATCTACTGACCCCTATCATAGTCTGTTATCTACTGACCCCTATCATAGTCTGTTATCTACTGACCCCTATCATAGTCTGTTATCTATTGTAAAGAGTAACTGACCCCTATCATAGTCTGTTATCTACTGACCCCTATCATAGTCTGTTATCTACTGACCCCTATCATAGTCTGTTATCTACTGACCCCTATCATAGTCTGTTATCTACTGACCCCTATCATAGTCTGTTATCTACTGACCCCTATCATAGTCTGTTATTATCTACTGACCCCTATCATAGTCTGTTATCTACTGACCCCTATCATAGTCTGTTATCTACTGACCCCTATCATAGTCTGTTATCTACTGACCCCTATCATAGTCTGTTATCTACTGACCCCTATCATAGTCTGTTATCTACTGACCCCTATCATAGTCTGTTATCTACTGACCCCTATCATAGTCTGTTATCTACTGACCCCTATCATAGTCTGTTATCTACTGACCCCTATCATAGTCTGTTATCTACTGACCCCTATCATAGTCTGTTATCTACTGACCCCTATCATAGTCTGTTATCTACTGACCCCTATCATAGTCTGTTATCTACTGACCCCTATCATAGTCTGTTATCTACTGACCCCTATCATAGTCTGTTATCTACTGACCCCTATCATAGTCTGTTATCTACTGACCCCTATCATAGTCTGTTATCTACTGACCCCTATCATAGTCTGTTATCTACTGACCCCTATCATAGTCTGTTATCTACTGACCCCTATCATAGTCTGTTATCTACTGACCCCTATCATAGTCTGTTATCTACTGACCCCTATCATAGTCTGTTATCTACTGACCCCTATCATAGTCTGTTATCTACTGACCCCTATCATAGTCTGATATCTATTGTAAAGAGTAACTGACCCCTATCATAGTCTGTTATCTACTGACCCCTATCATAGTCTGTTATCTACTGACCCCTATCATAGTCTGTTATCTACTGACCCCTATCATAGTCTGTTATCTACTGACCCCTACAATAGTCTGTTATCTACTGACCCCTATCATAGTCTGTTATCTACTGACCCCTATCATAGTCTGTTATCTACTGACCCCTATCATAGTCTGTTATCTACTGACCCCTATCATAGTCTGTTATCTACTGACCCCTATCATAGTCTGTTATCTACTGACCCCTATCATAGTCTGTTATCTACTGACCCCTATCATAGTCTGTTATCTACTGACCCCTATCATAGTCTGTTATCTACTGACCCCTATAATAGTCTGTTATCTACTGACCCCTATCATAGTCTGTTATCTACTGACCCCTATCATAGTCTGTTATCTACTGACCCCTATCATAGTCTGTTATCTACTGACCCCTATCATAGTCTGTTATCTACTGACCCCTATCATAGTCTGTTATCTACTGACCCCTATCATAGTCTGTTATCTACTAACCCCTATCATAGTCTGTTATCTACTGACCCGTATAATAGTCTGTTATCTACTGACCCCTATCATAGTCTGTTATCTACTGACCCATATCATAGTCTGTTATCTACTGACCCCTATCATAGTCTGTTATCTACTGACCCCTATCATAGTCTGCTATTTACTGACCCCTATTATAGTCTGTTATCTACTGACCCCTATCATAGTCTGTTATCTACTGACCCCTATCATAGTCTGTTATCTACTGACCCCTATCATAGTCTGTTATCTATCTACTGACCCCTATCATAGTCTGTTATCTACTGACCCCTATCATAGTCTGCTATCTACTGACCCCTATCATAGTCTGCTATCTACTGACCCCTATCATAGTCTGCTATCTACTGACCCCTATCATAGTCTTTTATCTACTGACCCCTATCAGTCCGTTAACCACTATCCCTTACCATAGTCTGTTATCCACTATCCCTTATCATAGTCTGTTATCTACTGACCCCTATCATAGTCTGCTATCCACTGACGCCTATCATAGTCTGCTATCCACTGATCACCTATCATAGTCTGTTATCCACTATCTGCCTATCATAGTCTGCTATCCACTACGCCTATCATAGTCTGCTATCCACTATCACCTACCATAGTCTGTTATCCACTATCGCCTACCATAGTCTGCTATCCACTACGCCTATCATAGTCTGTTATCCACTATCGCCTACCATAGTCTGCTATCCACTATCGCCTACCATAGTCTGCTATCCACTGATCACCTATCATAGTCTGTTATCCACTATCACCTATCATAGTCTGTTATCACTGATCACCTACCATAGTCTGTTATCCACTATCCCTATCATAGGTCTGTTATCACTATCCCTATCATAGTCTGCTATCCACTATCACCTATCATAGTCTGTTATCCACTATCACCTATCATAGTCTGTTATCTACTGATCACCTATCATAGGCTGTTATCTCTCCCATCAGCCACCTATTCCTCGGCTCCTGGACCAACACGGTGACCATCTCTGACCCCGGGTCATAGTCTGTTATCTAGTTTGGGGTTGGATCATAGTCTGTTACACTGAGGGCTATCATGGCCCTACCCCCACCCAGACCAGAGACTCACCCACTGAGGAGGAGCGGGATAGTCTGTGGAGGGGGACGGGGCTGGGGGATCATAGTCTGTTATGGATGGAGAATCATAGTCTGTTATCTAGACGGATGGAGAATAGTCTTTATCTACTGAACCCCACGGTATAGTCAAAATATTTACTGACCCCTATCATAGTCGAAATGAATACAATAACCCGTAGTAGTGTAGATGATTGACTAAATATAACCCGTTATCTTTGGGGGTATCATAGTCTGTTATCTACTGACCCCTATCATAGTCTGTTATCTACTGACCCCAGGGCCTGCTTTCTCTCCTGGCCCAAGACTGTTGTCTCTGTCCTCATCTACTGTCTGCAGCAGAGAGTTATCTACTGAGCCACACAGTCTGTTATCTACTGACCCCTAGGGGATAGGTCTGATTATCTTGGGTGGAATAGTCTGTATCTACTTGTTCCTCCTATCATAGTGGGTGAGACTGACCCCTATCATAGTCTGTATCTCCTGGTCATAGTGGGTGGGGCTACGGGGTCTCTAACCTGTTCCTCCTGGTCAGGGTGGGTTATCTACTGACCCCTCATAGTCTGTTCCTCCTGGTCAGGGTGGGTTATCTACTGACCCCTATCATAACCTGTTCCTCCTATCATAGTCTGTTATCTACTGGGGTATCATAGTCTGTTATCTCCTGGTCAGGGTGGGTGTTATCTACTGACCCCTCTATACCTGTTATCCTCCTGGTCATAGTCTGTTATCTACTGGGGTATCATAGTCTGTTATCTACTCCTATCATAGTCTGTTATCTACTGACCCCTATCATAGTCTGTTATCTACTCCTGGTCATAGTCTGTTATCTACTGACCCCTATCATAGTCTGTTCCTGACCCCTATCAGGGTCTGTTATCTACTGACCCCTCTCATAGTCTGTTATCTCCTGGTCCCTACCATAGTCTGTTATCTACTAACCTGTTCCTCCTGGTCTGGGTTATCTACTGGGGTATCTAGTCTGTATCTACTCCTGGTCAGGTTATGGGTGACCCCTACGGGGTCTCTAACCTGTTCCTCCTAGTCAGGGTTATCTACTATCCCCTATCATAGTCTAACCTGTTCCTCCTGGTCATAGTCTGTGGGGCTGACCCCTCTATAGTCTGTTATCTCCTAGTCAGGGTCATAGTCTGCTATCGGGGTCCCCTACCATAGTCTCCTATCACTGGGTCCCCTATCATAGTCTCTTAACCTGTTCCTCCTGGTCTGTTATGGGTGATCCCCTACATAGTCTCTAACCTGTTCCTCCTAGTCTGCTATGGGTATCGCCTACGGGGTCTCTAACCTGTTCCTCCTGGTCTGCTATGGGTGGGCCTACCGGGGTCTCTAACCTGTTCCTCCTGGTCAGGATGGGTGGGCCTACCGGGGTCTCTTATCCCTGTTCCTCCTAGTCTGCTATGGGTGGGCCTACGGGGTCTTTAACCTGTTCCTCCTGGTCAGGGTATGGGCCTACCGGGGTCTCTAACCTGTTCCTCCTGGTCAGCTATGGGTGGGCCTACCATAGTCTGCTATCCCTGTTCCTCCTGGTCAGGATGGGTGGGGCTACGGGGTCTCTTAACCTGTTCCTCCTGGTCAGGGTGGGTGGGGCTACGGGGTCTCTTAACCTGTTCCTCCTGGTCAGGGTGGGTCCACTACGGGGTCTCTTAACCTGTTCCTCCTGGTCAGGGTGCTATCCACTATCGGGGTCTCTAACCTGTTCCTCCTGGTCAGGATGGGTCTGCTATCCGGGGTCGCCTTAACCTGTTCCTCCTGGTCTGGGTGGGTCACCTACCAGGGTCTCTATCCCTATCACCTCCTGGTCAGGGTCCCATACAGCCACCCATTCCGGGGTCTGGACTAACCTGTTCCATCCTCCCAGGGTGGGTGCAGTTTGGGGTCTCTAACCTGTTCCTCCTGGTCAGGATGGGTGGGGCTATGGCCGGGGTCCACTTAACCTGTTCCTCCTGGTCAGGGATGGCTGTGGAGGGGGACGGGGCTGGGGGTCTCTAAGAGGGTGATCCTCCTGGTCAGGATGGATGGAGAAAAGTTTATCCAATAAAGAATCCCCACGGTATCTTAAATGTTCCTCCTGGTCAGGGTGGGTATAACCCGGTTCTTTGGGGGTGGCTACAGGGTCTCTAACCTGTTCCTCCTGGTCAGGGCCTGCTGTTCTCTCCTGGCCCAAGACATGTCTCTGTCCTCATCACTGTCTGCAGCAGGGGCTCTAACCTGAGCCTCCTGGTGAGGTGGGTGGGAGACAGGGGCCTCTAACCTGTTCCTCCTGGTCCGGGTGGGTGGGGCTACGGGGTCTCTAACCTGTTCCTCCTGGTCAGGGTGGGTGGGGCTATGGGGTCTCTAACCTGTTCCTCCTGGTCAGGGTGGGTGGGGCTACGGGGTCTCTAACCTGTTCCTCCTGGTCAGGGTGGGTGGGGCTACGGGGTCTCTAACCTGTTCCTCCTGGTCAGGGTGGGTGGGGCTACGGGGTCTCTAACCTGTTCCTCCTGGTCAGGGTGGGTGGGGCTACGGGTCTCTAACCTGTTCCTCCTGGTCAGGGTGGGTGGGGCTACGGGGCCTCTAACCTGTTCCTCCTGGTCAGGGTGGGTGGGGCTACGGGGTCTCAAACCTGTTCCTCCTGGTCAGGGTGGGTGGGGCTACGGGGCCTCTAACCTGTTCCTCCTGGTCAGGGTGGGTGGGGCTACGGGGCCTCTAACCTGTTCCTCCTGGTCAGAGTGGGTGGGGCTACGGGGCCTCTAACCTGTTCCTCCTGGTCAGGGTGGGTGGGGCTACGGGGTCTCTAACCTGTTCCTCCTGGTCAGGGTGGGTGGGGCTACGGGGTCTCTAACCTGTTCCTCCTGGTCAGGGTGGGTGGGGCTACGGGGTCTCTAACCTGTTCCTCCTGGTCATGGTGGGTGGGGCTACGGGGTCTTTAACCTGTTCCTCCTGGTCAGGGTGGGTGGGGCTACGGGGTCTCTAACCTGTTCCTCCTGGTCAGGGTGGGTGGGGCTACGGGGCCTCTAACCTGTTCCTCCTGGTCAGGGTGGGTGGGGCTACGGGGTCTCTAACCTGTTCCCCCTGGTCAGGGTGGGTGGGGCTACGGGGTATCTAACCTGTTCCTCCTGGTCAGGGTGGGTGGGGCTACGGGGTCTCTAACCTGTTCCTCCTGGTCAGGGTGGGTGGGGCTACGGGGTCTGGAGCCTCGTGTCTCGTTCACTTTCTCCTTCCATCCATCAGCCTTCTGCTGTAGGGAAGCCCCTGTCTGGGGGAGAGATGCAGACGTTTCAGAACCTGTGTGTGTGTTTGTAAAGGTTTCTGCCGTCCCCGTTTGTGACATAAACATGTATGTGTGTGTGTGTGTGTGTGTGTGTGTACCTTGTTGATGAGGAAGAGCAGTGACTGTGTCAGTCCGCAGTGTTTCTCTGCCAGGAAGCGATACCTACAAATAACAACCGTCATCATATTCATCATCATAATAATGGTTCTAATAGTAATTGTGTTGGTAATGTATTAATAATGGTTCTAATAGTAATTGTGTTGGTAATGTATTAATAATGGTTCTAATAGTAATTGTGTTGGTAATGTATTAATAATGGTTCTAATAGTAATTGTGTTGGTAATGTATTAATAATGGTTCTACTAGTAATTGTGTTGGTAATGTATTAATAATGGTTCTACTAGTAATTGTGTTGGTAATGTATTAATAACGGTTCTAATAGTAATTGTGTTGGTAATGTATTAATAATGGTTCTAATAGTAATTGTGTTGGTAATGTATTAATAATGGTTCGAATAGTAATTGTGTTGGTAATGTATTAATCGGTTCTAATAGTAATTGTGTTGGTAATGTATTAATAATGGTTCTAATAGTAATTGTGTTGGTAATGTATTAATAACGGTTCTAATAGTAATTGTGTTGGTAATGTATTAATAACGGTTCTAATAGTAATTGTGTTGGTAATGTATTAATAATCGGTTCTACTAGTAATTGTGTTGGTAATGTATTAATAATGGTTCTAATAGTAATTGTGTTGGTAATGTATTAATAACGGTTCTAATAGTAATTGTGTTGGTAATGTATTAATAATGGTTCGAATAGTAATTGTGTTGGTAATGTATTAATAACGGTTCTAATAGTAATTGTGTTGGTAATGTATTAATAATTGTAAAGACTGACCTCCTTTCCTCCTCCTTCATAATGTCATGTTGACTCTGTCTCAGGTACTGCATGTACTCACTGTGCTCCTAGAGAACACACACACACACACACACACACACACACACACACACACACACACACACACACCATTACTGTATGGAATGTGGTAGTGTTGGACAGTGTCTGATTTAACTGTAAGAAGGAGGGCGGGTGAGTGTGTGTTTATTATTTTACGTATTTAACTAGGCAAGTCAGTTAAGAACAAATTCTTATTTACAATGACGGCCTACCAAAAGGCAAAAATACCTCCTGTGGGAATGGGGGCTGGAATTAAAAATAAAAATATAGGACAATACATCAGGCGAAGCGGCCACAAGTGTCAGTAAGAGTGTCCACATGATGTGTGTGTGTGTGTGTGTGTGTGTGTGTGTGTGTGTGTGTGTGTGTGTGTGTGTGTGTGTGTGTGTGTGTGTGTGTGTGTGTGTGTGTGTGTGTGTGTGTGTGTGTGTGTGTACCAGTGAGTCTCTGAAGGCTCCTCTTCTCAGCTGTCTCTCCAGAGTTTCTGCCTGGTTCCTCACCTCCAGCTCATACACCCTGCGACTGCCCTGTGGAAGAGATATAGGAGTATGTGTTAGTACACACACACACACACACACACACACACACACACACACACACACACACACGCCAGATACTCACGTCAATGTACTCTTCATCCAACTTGACATTCTTCTCCATGGCCTGTAAAACTTCTACCTGGAACCATCGAACCTGAAGGGGAAGAATTACAATGTTACACCCTGAGGGGGGAAGAAAAACAATGTTACACTCTATGGCAGTGTCCACACACATGCTGTGGATGGAAACAGTGGGGTGGACATATTGTAAATAAACATAGATAAATAGGTGGTATAAAGACACTAAATAGGATCAGGAACATATAGACATAGATAAAACAGATACTGACCACTCCCTCCATCTCAGCTGTGAGTCTTCTCTGCGTCTCAGATATCTGTACCAGGACATCTCCTGTGGATCACACATACACACATTAGTATCACCAATTAGCAATGACGATAGCATCTCATAGGGAATGAATGGGGCTGTGCATCAGAGCTAGCAACCTAGCCGTATTAGCACTGACAATAGCATCTCATGGGGAACGAATGGGGTCGTGCGTCAGAGCTAGGCTAGCATGACAGTGTAGCTACAGCAGGTCAGCGCAGCAGTGTGACCATGAAGAGAGGATCAGGTAGCTGCTTTGAATTATAGATGACAGTCTTTCAGCCGCACTCAATTCATTAGCTCAACTGGCCTACTGTGTGTGTGTGTGTGTGTGTGTGTGTGTGTGTGTGTGTGTGTGTGTGTGTGTGTGTGTGTGTGTGTGTGTGTGTGTGTGTGTGTGTGTGTGTGTGTGTGTGTGTGTGTGTGTGTGTGTGTGTGTGTGTGTGTGTGTGTGTGTGTGTGTGAGATCATTCCATCCTTACCTCTCAGTAAACTCTGTTCTTATTGCTATTTATTGCCAGTCATCCACACCGCCTGCCACAACAACCTCAAAGTTACTCAAAGACGCTAAGAAGGAAGTTAAAGGTAGACTCAGCAAAATGACGTTGTCGTGAGCAGCACCACAGATATTGAGATGAGCAAGATGCAAGACTTTGCTCTCACAGTCACACACAGTATCTGCGCTTGTGCACAGGTTCACATCACACTGTTCACAGCGTGGTAGCCAGGGCACCAAACAGAGGAGAAGTTCTTAGTTGTTGCAGAAATTGACCCACTATGCTATTGACTTTCTGCATCTCGGTCTAGGTCTGTGTTGGCCCATTGTAGCTGGTTCTATGGTACAATACAGTAGACAGACATACACTTACCAAGTGAACGAGAGGAGAGTGTGTGAAGGGCCTGTTCTCCCATCTTCGCTACAGCACTAAAGTAAGCCTCACTGGTAACAGCTAAGGCTGCAACACACACACACAAACACACACACACACACACACACCTGTTAGCATTATAGCTATTAACACACAAGCCCAATAATGACACAAACCAAGCTTTGTAATCATATCTTAACTGTCCCAAACAATTGACCTAATAAGTAAACACCTGTGGTGATTGACACCTGATACAGGTAAGACTGGGTCCATAAATAGCCCAGTGGTTAGGTAACATCCATAGAGGTGGAACGAGGGCTTTGGAAGGATAGCAGCTGTTTTAGCGTGGACATTGCCAATGAAGGTTTCCACCATTTTAAAGTCACAGAAGCCATCAGATACAAAGATGAGCCCTCTTTCTACCTCTATGGGAAACAGACCTTTATTTACCATGTTACATCTACCTGCTAACTTCTACCTCGATGGGCAACAGGCATCTGTTTACCATGTTAGCTGACCTAACTAGCTGACCTGCTATCTTCTACCTCTATGGGAAACAGGCCTGGCTTTACCATGTTAAATCTACCTGCTAACGCCTGTCTTTAGCATGTTAAATCTACCTGCTAACGCCTGTCTTTACCATGTTAAATCTACCTGCTAACTAGCTGACCTGCTATCTTCTACCTCTATGGGAAACAGGCCTGTCTTTACCATGTTAAATCTACCTGCTAACTATCTGACCTGTGATAGATGCCTTGTACTGTTTATATCAGTCAGAGGAAGGAAGCTGACATCATGTTAGCCCAACGACGTCTAGGGAACTTGTCAGAGGGATGACCCCCACACACAATGACACAAATGCATACTTATGTATTAACTTTCACACACACTCGCTCATATACACACACACCTTGGAAAGCCTTGACATAGCTGTTTCCTAATGTAACGAGCGTCTGTAGGCCTGGGTTGAACTGTTCCATCAGGTTCTATGGAAAAGAACACAGAACAAACCAACATTGAATACTGGCCAAAACTAAATGCTATGCCTTGTGTTTAGTAGGGCTTACAAGTGGTTGTATATTTAAGCAATAAGGCCCAAAGGGGTGTGGTATATGGCCAATATACTACGGCTAAGGGCTGTTCTTAGCTCGACGCAATGTGGAGTGGCTGGATACAGCCCTTAGCCGTGGTATATTGGCCATATACAGTGGGCTCCAAAATGACTGGCACCCCTGACTGGCAATGCACAAACAATACTTTAAAAAATAGAAACAATATCATTATAGAGATAAACTCAAAATACCAATATGTGAGAAATACTGTGCTTTATTAATGTTTCAATGGACCCAACTAAAATCAAACAATTATTTAATACAAAATACATTTTACCAAAACCAAGGTCTCATAATTATTGGCACTCCTCATTTACTACTTAGTGCCACCACCTCTGGAAGGATAAGTATTTTCCTGTGATGTTTGACAAGGTTAAGGAACACATTTGGAGGGATTATGAACCGTTCCTCTATGCAGATCCTTTCAAGATCCTTCACATTCTCAGGTTTGCGCTGATCAACTGCCCTCTTCCACTCAGCCCACAGGTTTGGATTGGACTGAGGTCCGGCCACTGAGATGGCCACGGCAGAACATTGACTTCGTTGTCACAGAACCATTTCTGTGTGGATCTTGAGGTATGTTTCAGGTAATTGTCTTGTTGGAAAGTCCACCTAGGGCCAAGTCCCAGACCTCTGACAGAGGCAACCAGATGGTCAGACAGAATTGCCTGATACTTGGTGGAATTCATTATGCCATCAATCTGAACCAGTGCCCTGGACCTCTGGAATTAAAACAGCCCCAAAACATCACTTAAATAAGTGGAATTTAATTTGTGGTTTAATTTTGGTTGATGTTACAACAATCGTTAAGGGTGACATTAATTGTGAAACCTTGATTTGGAGGACATTGATTTTTAATTAAATCAATCAATTATTTTGGTTGGTTCCATTGAAACATTAATAAAGTACAGTATTTCTCACATGTTGGTATTTTGAGTTTATCGCTATAATTATATTGTTTATATTTGTTTAAGCATTGTTTGTGCATTGCCAGTCAGGGGTGCCAGTAATTTTGGAGCCCACTGAATCACAAACCCCGAGGTGCCTTACTGCTATTATAAACTGGTTACCAACGTAATTAGAGCAGTAGAAATAAAAGTTGTCATATCCTGGTATATGGACTGACAACGGCTGTCAGCCAAATCAGAATTCAGTGCTCGAACCACCCAGTAATTATTTTTTATTTTTTTAAAGTTTCTGTACATTTTTCCCCCAATACACCCACATTTAGAGTATTATTGGAGTGTGAAAGATGGGGGTAGATTACTGCCAATACTCTATTTACAACATTTCAATCATCTAAACCCATAGTATTAGCCTACCATAAAATATATACTTACCGCGTACACAGACAATGTAGACCTATGTAACTGATCACTGTTCGCCCCCGACATAGTAACCGCTTCGATTTCCACAAAACAAAAACGGAATAATAATTAGGATAAATACATGAATAAACTATTCTCTTTACACTCCAGAGTAGTAGTTGAAAGTTAAGAAATAAAACAATTTAGTTGGTAGTAGGCTAGCTAGGTACTAATCAGCCTATTCAGTTAGAGGATTCTTTTCTTTTGATAGTGAAAGTCACCTTGGCTATGAACCCACTCCTCCTCCTGCCTCGTTGTTCCCTTGTTCTTTCTGCCAACAACAACAACCTGTTGTGATAGCGCATTTCTCTCGCTCCCTCTTTCTCCCATTCGTTAATCAGCCTCTTCATCCCTGCATCATACGCCAATTTTACAGAGGGAAGGAAAGAGACACCGATACGGCCGGGTCAGCTGAATTATAGATGGATGGATCAGAGTGAAAGGATGGAAACATCCCCTGTTCCAACTCAGCCACCACCACAGGGAGGGACGTAGGTAGGTAGGCTCACACTCCGAGCACTACATGGAGTATTAGATTACGGTAATAATACAAATACACTGGGACACATTTCCTGTGCATAAGGTAAAGACGAAACTAAAAAACTATCCCTCAAAATGTAGAAAAACATCACACTACCTGTAGGCATAGCAACCGAGATAGGATACCTTTCATTTTGCAGCCCTGTGTTTACAAAGTTGTTACTTAGAAATTACGTTTGAAAATGGTCCTTACCTAATTAATTGCATAGTAATTACACAATAAAATCAATGATTCAGTCCATAGGTTACTATTTTATTCATATATCCATTTCACCATCAATAATAAAGCCAATACACAACCGTACATAGGATATTAATACAAACAAGTGTTGGAGTTCAGTTAAAAACGGAAAGTCTGAGTCTGAATACCACCCTCTTCACGAGGTAGACTTACTTTTGACCAGGGCGCCGTTTCAGACACGGACAAATAGTGCAGATAGATAGTATCACAACCCATTGAGATGAGTTAAGACTGCAAGAAGGCAGATAGATCCGGGTCGTATTCATTAGTGCACACCGTAGCAAATCATAGCAGAACATGTTGCAACGAAAACAAGAGTTTCTTATTGAACAGGTTCAGAATGGCCCGCCAGCCCTCCCATTAAGGCATTGTTGACTTGAATGGGGATGTCGGTTTGAGGGATTATGGGTGTAGTATGTGGTAATAATTATGCAAAACAGTGATTCACATCATTTACATGGCTGCATTTGTTTTATTGAATGTAAATCTGATTATTTGAAGGATTTGGATTAGCTCAATAAATAAATACAACGTCAGGATATGTCAAGAAGAGGTCAAGTGTACAAACTGTAATCCTCTATTTCTTATCTTTTTCCAGTATAACTGTTTCCGATTTTTATTTTGTATATAATTTGTAACTGTGTCAGTCTCAGGACTGTTGTGCAAAGCTGAATCTTCCATTCCCCAGGTTTTAGACTGACTTATTGAAAGAGAAGAAACGTCACTCTTCTTTTATCTCCCTCTCTCTGTGTGTATCTATCTACCTCTTGCCCTCTCTGTGTGTCTCTCTCTACCTCTCTGACAAACCATTAGGTGATGGACATTTGCTCTGAGCTTTTTCAAGTACATTTTTCATCTACACAATGATTACACCCCAATAGAAAATTAGTTTCTACTGAACAAATTGGTAGGAAGGTATTGGTAGGTCACTCCCTGTTTCCTTCCATTTGCTTCTGTTGACGAAACGTTTTGCCACAGAATCGGCGTAATGAACAAACCCCTGTAGTGCCTCTGTTCATAGAGGTACATCTGGGATTCCCATGCCTGCCTCTGCCTCTCCTCAGTAGCCGTTGAGTAGTTGCTGTGCCAGGAGTTGGACGTTCTCCCTCTGTTCGTAGAGGTACATCTGGGTCTCCCACAGCATGTCCACCAGCACGGCGTCACTCACCTCATCCAGCATCACCTCCTGGGAGAGCTGGGGGCTCAGTCTGGGGGGGATGAGAGGAGGCTAGTTCAACATGAGCACAGTGTCACACAATGTTTTTAACCCATTACACTTGTGGGAATTGGCCTTTATGGAATAAAGAATAAATATGAAATGCATAACAACTGTAGCAATGGAAAGGGAACAGTTTTGGAGATAATGGGGAAATGATTAGACTGAAGGTGAGGACAACAGTTCACCTGACAAGACTGGATCCAAACACCTGACTTTATGTGCCTTTTACATTTACTGTTCTTCTCGCTGCATTTGTTGACTTCGAAAACTGAAAATACTCCGGATACATTCAGTAACATAAGAATATTCCTGGAAAACGTGGGGGAGGTGCAACATAAGACCCAAAACAATGACAAGAGTTTCAGTGAGGACCAACTGGTGTCTCCAAGTGGAGACACACCTCTCCAGTGTGAGAACAGTTTCAACTATAAGGTGTTGTTTGGCGCTCTCCTAGCTGTGCCGTTGAGGAACCTGATCAAGCACATTGGTAGTTGATTTGTTTGGAACACAACCCTGCAATTACACATTACTGTTGACGTTCACACAATCCAAAAACAGGTCCTTTATAAATTGCAATTTGGGTCAGGTGGGCATCATGTGACAGCTTGTTCCATTACCAACATGTAAAATAGGATCTTACAGGGTTATGCTTCCACAAGGCAAACAGATTGGAACTTAGGTGCCCATAGAAAGGAGTCCTGAGTGCATTCAGGTGCGTGTGCCGCGCCAAAACAAACAAACAGGCTGATTGTGTTCAGAACAACCCAGGGTATGACGCCATGTCATCTTGGAACTGAACAACAAACCGTGATCATAAAACGGCGACACTGGAAACGACATGATGATTTGGAGATGCAAAGTGCACATTGACACTCACAGGTGTCTGCCTGCTTGTGTGACATTTATTAGAATCCTCAAGGGCTCCATCTTTCAAAACACATCCAGTCATCTTCATTCACAGCGGTTCCCCTCACCAAGACAAAACATTTGCAAAAGTCACCTCACTAGCGGGAGGGATGGGGGCAGCTTGTTGCTGCACGTGGTGCTGAAGATCAGAACATCTGTCAGTCAAACCCACAGAGCTGTGAAACAGACCCTGAGCTCTGACCTCATGTATATCATGTCACTGTACAGCCACTAAGTTCCAATTTAGGTGCTTATTAGAGCCCAAATCTACCATTTTCAACAGTTTATGGGTACGAGTGCAAAGGGTTAAAAAGTTCCATTTCCAATGTACAACAGAGACACAGTGGACAAACCATTAGAACACCTTCCTAATATTGAGTCACACCCCTTTTCACCCTCAGAACAGCCTCAGTTCGTCAGGACATGGACTCTACAAGGTGTAGAAAACGTTCCACAGGGATGCTGGCCCATGTTGACTCCAATGCTTCCCACAGTTGTGTCAAGTTGGCTGGATGTCCTTTGGGTGGTGGACCATTCTTGATACACACGGGAAACTGTTGAGTGAAAAACCCAGCAGCGTTGTAGTTCTTGACACACTCAAACCAGTGCACCTGGCACCTAATACTGTACCCCGTTCAAAGACACTTAAATCGTGTCTTGTCCGTCCGCCCTCTGAATGGCACACAAACACAACCCATGTCTCAATGCTTAAACATCCTTCTTTAACCTGTCTCCTCCCCTTCATCTTTAACCGGTCTCCTCCCCTTCATCTTTAACCGGTCTCCTCCCCTTCATCTTTAACCGGTCTCCTCCCCTTCATCTACACTGATTGAAGTGGATTTAACAAGTTACATCAATAAGGGATCACAGTTTTCACCTGGTCAGTCTATGTCATGGAAAGAGCAGGTGTTCTTAATGTGTTGTCCACTCCATGTATATGAATGGGATTCAATGTGTCAGAATGACCTGTGGTAGACAGTATCAGACAGTATCAGTATAGACAGTATGACGAGGTTAGTGTCAGACTGACCTGTGGTAGACAGTATCAGTCAGACTGACCTGTGGTAGACAGTATCAGGTTAGTGTCAGACTGACCTGTGGTAGACAGTATGACGAGGTTAGTGTCAGACTGACCTGTGGTAGACAGTATCAGTATGACGAGGTTAGCGTCAGACTGACCTGTGGTAGACAGTATGACGAGGTTAGTGTCAGACTGACCTGTGGTAGACAGTATCAGTATGACGAGGTTAGTGTCAGACTGGCCTGTGGTAGACAGTATCAGTATGACGAGGTTAGTGTCAGACTGGCCTGTGGTAGACAGTATGACGAGGTTAGTGTCAGACTGACCTGTGGTAGACAGTCTCAGTATGACGAGGTTAGTGTCAGACTGACCTGTGGTAGACAGTCTCAGTATGACGAGGTTAGTGTCAGACTGACCTGTGGTAGACAGTATCAGTATCAGACTGATAGACAGTATCAGTATGACGAGGTTAGTGTCAGACTGACCTGTGGTAGACAGTATCAGTATGACGAGGTTAGTGTCAGACTGACCTGTGGTAGACAGTATGACGAGGTTAGTGTCAGACTGACCTGTGGTAGACAGTATCAGTATGACGAGGTTAGTGTCAGACTGACCTGTGGTAGACAGTATCAGTATGACGAGGTTAGTGTCAGACTGGCCTGGGTAGACAGTATCAGTATGACCTGTGGTAGTTAGTGTCAGACTGACCTGTGGTAGACAGTATCAGTATGACGAGGTTAGTGTCAGACTGACCTGTGGTAGACAGTATCAGTATGACGAGGTTAGTGTCAGACTGACCTGTGGTAGACAGTATCAGTATGACGAGGTTAGTGTCAGACTGGCCTGTGGTAGACAGTATCAGTATGACGAGGTTAGTGTCAGGTTAGACAGTGTCAGACTGACCTGTGGTAGACAGTATCAGTATGACGAGGTTAGTGTCAGACTGACCTGTGGTAGACAGTATGACGAGGTTAGTGTCAGTGACCTGTGGTAGACAGTATCAGTATCGAGGTTAGTGTCAGACTGGCCTGTGGTAGACAGTATGTCAGACTGACCTGTGGTAGACAGTATCAGTATGACGAGGTTAGTGTCAGACTGACCTGTGGTAGACAGTCTCAGTATGACGAGGTTAGTGTCAGACTGACCTGTGGTAGACAGTCTCAGTATGACGAGGTTAGTGTCAGACTGACCTGTGGTAGACAGTATGACGAGGTTAGTGTCAGACTGACCTGTGGTAGACAGTATGACAGGTTAGTGTCAGACTGGCCTGTGGTAGACAGTATCAGTATGACGAGGTTGTCAGACTGACCTGTGGTAGACAGTATCAGTATGACGAGGTTAGTGTCAGACTGACCTGTGGTAGACAGTATGACAGTATCAGACTGACCTGAGGTTAGTGTCAGACTGACCTGTGGTAGACAGTATCAGTATGACGAGGTTAGTGTCAGACTGACCTGTGGTAGACAGTATCAGTATGACGAGGTTAGTGTCAGACTGGCCTGTGGTAGACAGTATCAGTATGACGAGGTTAGTGTCAGACTGACCTGTGGTAGACAGTATCAGTATGACGAGGTTAGTGTCAGACTGACCTGTGGTAGACAGTATGACGAGGTTAGTGTCAGACTGACCTGTGGTAGACAGTCTCAGTATGACGAGGTTAGTGTCAGACTGACCTGTGGTAGACAGTATGACGAGGTTAGTGTCAGACTGACCTGTGGTAGACAGTATGACGAGGTTAGTGTCAGACTGACCTGTGGTAGACAGTATCAGTATGACGAGGTTAGTGTCAGACTGACCTGTGGTAGACAGTATCAGTATGACGAGGTTAGCGTCAGACTGACCTGTGGTAGACAGTATCAGTATAGACAGTATCAGTATGACGAGGTTAGTGTCAGACTGGCCTGTGGTAGACAGTATCAGTATGACGAGGTTAGTGTCAGACTGACCTGGTAGACAGTATAGACAGTATCAGTATGACGAGGTTAGTGTCAGACTGACCTGTGGTAGACAGTATCAGTATGACGAGGTTAGTGTTGACCTGTGGTGTCAGACTGACCTGTGGTAGACAGTATCAGTATGACGAGGTTAGTGTCAGACTGGCCTGTGGTAGACAGTATCAGTATGACGAGGTTAGCGTCAGACTGACCTGTGGTAGACAGTATGACGAGGTTAGTGTCAGACTGACCTGTGGTAGACAGTATCAGTATGACGAGGTTAGTGTCAGACTGACCTGTGGTAGACAGTATGACGAGGTTAGTGTCAGACTGGCCTGTGGTAGACAGTATCAGTATGACGAGGTTAGCGTCAGACTGACCTGTGGTAGACAGTATCAGTATGACGAGGTTAGTGTCAGACTGACCTGTGGTAGACAGTATGACGAGGTTAGTGTCAGACTGACCTGTGGTAGACAGTATCAGTATGACGAGGTTAGTGTCAGACTGACCTGTGGTAGACAGTATCAGTATGACGAGGTTAGTGTCAGACTGACCTGTGGTAGACAGTATCAGTATGACGAGGTTAGTGTCAGACTGACCTGTATCAGTATGACAGTATCAGTGACCTGTGGTAGACAGTATGACGAGGTTAGTGTCAGACTGGCCTGTGGTAGACAGTATCAGTATGACGAGGTTAGCGTCAGACTGACCTGTGGTAGACAGTATCAGTATGACGAGGTTAGTGTCAGACTGACCTGTGGTAGACAGTATCAGTATCAGTATGACCGACAGTTAGTGTCAGACTGACCTGTGGTAGACAGTATCAGTATGACGAGGTTAGTGTCAGACTGGCCTGTGGTAGACAGTATCAGTATGACGAGGTTAGTGTCAGACTGACCTGTGGTAGACAGTATCAGTCATCTCACACCAGGACCGGGCCCTGTCCACAGCACAACCATCAGAGTCTGTACACTGACAGACAGAAGGAGGGAGAGAGAGAGACAGGAGATCAGTGTGTTGCAGATGAGTAATAACACAGGGACCTCTTCATACAGGGACCACTAGGACATTGGTTTCAGAGCAGAAATGTTGAATGAAAATGTGAAGATTTTTAAAATGTGAATTACTATCAGCTATTAATGCAACCTACGTTTCACTAATTCAAACATTTAACTATGCAGGATAAAAGGTCCCTCAATAAATCAAATCAACCAATCGTTAAACCAACTCACGCAGTCCACCAGCATCTTGCCCAGCTCCTTGGCGCCTACAAAGCTCTTGGCCAGTTCCAGAGGGTTGGAGGGTCTGAACACGTCTACAGAGTTCACCACTACCTGGGGAGGCTTACCTGTCCCAATGTAATAATATACACATCCATATGATCTCTACATATTATTATATACCAATATAAAGCTATTACCTGTCCCAATGTAATAATATACACATCCATATGATCTCTACATATTATATTATTATATACCTGTCCTAATAAATATAATATAAAGATCTCTACTCTACCTGTCCCAATGTAATAATATACACATCCATATGATCTCTACATATTATAATATACCAATATAAAGCTATTACCTGTCCTAATAAATATAATATACACATCCATATGATCTCTACATATTATTATATACCAATATAAAGCTCTACCTGTCCCAATGTAATAATATACACATCCATATGACCTCTACATATTATAATATACCAATATAAAGCTATTACCTGTCCTAATAAATATAATATACACATCCATATGATCTCTACATATTATTATATACCAATATAAAGCTCTCCCTGTCCCAATGTAATAATATACACATCCATATGATCTCTACATATTATAATATACCAATATAAAGCTATTACCTGTCCTAATAAATATAATATACACATCCATATGATCTCTACATATTATAATATACCAATATAAAGCTCTACCTGTCCTAATAAATATAATATACACATCCATATGATCTCTAGATATTATAATATACCAATATAAAGCTCTACCTGTCCTAATAAATATAATATACACATCCATATGCTAACTACATATTATAATATACCAATATAAAGCTATTACCTGTCCCAATGTAATAATATACACATCCATATGATCTCTACATATTATAATATACCAATATAAAGCTATTACCTGTCCCAATGTAATAATATACACATCCATATGATCTCTACATATTATAATATACCAATATAAAGCTAATACCTGTCCCAATGTAATAATATACACATCCATATGATCTCTACATATTACAATATACCAATATAAAGCTATTACCTGTCCCAATATAATAATATACACATCCATATGATCTCTACATATTATTATATACCAATATAAAGCTATTACCTGTCCTAATAAATATAATATACACATCCATATGATCTCTACATATTATTATATACCAATAAAGCTATTACCTGTCCTAATAAATATAATATACACATCCATATGATCTCTACATATTATTATATACCAATATAAAGCTATTACCTGTCCTAATAAATATAATATACACATCCATATGATCTCTACATATTATTATATACCAATATAAAGCTCTACTTGTTCCAATAAATATAATATACACATCCATATGATCTCTACATATTATTATATACCAATATAAATTACCTGTCCTAATAAATATAATATACACATCCATATGATCTCTACATATTATTATATACCAATAAAGCTATTACCTGTCCTAATAAATATAATATACACATCCATATGATCTCTATATATTATAATATACCAATATAAAGCTATTACCTGTCCCTAAAGAAACCACCACACCAAGACGCTGCACCTCTAGGCCACGCCCCTACATTCAAAATAAACAGAGAGCAAGAGAGACAGAAAAGTTAAACAGACGAGTCAGTACAAAAGGAACATTTCAGATGGAACTTCTTGGAGTCACACCTCTGCTTTCAGGGATTTGTTGTATTGGTGGATCTCAGTCATGGCATCCAGTGTCGGGTTATTGGCCAGCAACCCTCCGTCCAGAAACCGCCCCATTGGTCGGAAGTAGGTGGGGGCGGCGCCACTGGAACGGGCGGCTCTCCACACGACCTGCTCTGATAGGCCAAGAGGGTTGGGGCTAAGCATCAAGTCAACCAATCAATCAGACAAAATCATGATTTATGATGAAAAAAGTTCAAGTGAAATTGGTGAGGTGTGAGAGCAGATTCACCAAGCATCTTCACTGTGACCCTTTCACCTCCACTCAGAGAGAACAGGCATCACACACACACACACACACACGACACACACAACAGAGACCAAACACACAGACAAACACATACACACACACACCTTGGTCGGTCACCTTCCTACGTTTTTTAGCAGGTTCCTGAGTGTATCCAACTATCAACACATCCTCATCCTCCCATCCTGAAACAACAACACACACACACTCATACCACCACCAGATGGAAACACAGCTGGCCCTGAAACACACTCCAAACACCGACACTCAGACCACAGGGCGATCATTATCAATCGAATGTATTTATAAAGCCCTTTCTACATCAGCAGATGTCACAACATGCTTATACAGAAACCCATCCTAAAACCCCAAACAGCAAGCAATGCAGATGTAGAAGCACGGTGGCTAGGAAGAACTCCCTAGAAAGGCAGGGAACCTAGGAAGAAACCTAGAGAGGAACCAGGCTCTGAGGGGTCAGGCCTCTTCTGGCTGTGCCGGGTGCAGATTATAACAGTACATGGCCATTATCACTTCACACACACTGAGGTAGAACACAAACACAGCCTGCCCCCCCCCCCCCACTCTGTTACCTTGTGGTATGGTGAGTGGAAGGAAGGTGGCTGTGCCAGCGTAGGGGCGTTCTCTGGGCAGGGAAGGGGGGTCATAGTTCCTAAAGAGATGGAGCTCTCCTGGATGTCTGTCTGCCAGCACACTGGTTACCATCACCCTGTGGAGAGAGACAGAGAAACACACACAGAGACAGAGAAACACACACAGAGACAGAGAAACACAGAGACAATATTAGAGAGACAAAGGAAACCTCAGGATGAGAGAAAACGTACATTCATAGCCAATGAAAATACAATTGAAACTAATGAAATAGTGTTAGTATTACAGCAGTACCCGGAATTGACCAATCAGACAAAGCCAGAGTGTTGCCATGGTTACCTGGGGTGCCGTACGTCTGTCATCATGGTGTTTTCGCCGAACTCTTTCTTCAGGAAGTCCTCCAGAGGGGCCGACTCGTAGGGTCGCGACCCTTTGAACACCTGCTCCTTCATACGGAAGTAGAGGCATCGCAGATACTCCATATCCTTACCTGGAAAGGTACGACAGCATCTCACAAACAAACACTTTCAATGTGGAAAGGATCTACGGTTCAAGGCTGCTCTTTAAGAAGTTAGGGACAACTTTGTATGAAGAAAAACAATCCATTAAAAATATTGAGGACCACATCAACTATATAAAACACATACATAACACCATATGAGTTTCTCTGCACACAGACACTCAAAATACACACGCAGTAACATCTCACCATGGACGATAGCCAGGGCCAGTATGCCCCCTGTGCTGGTCCCAGAAACCCAGTCAAAGAGTTCCTTGATGGGCCTGCCTGCCTCTTTCTCCAGGGAGATTAACAACTGGATCAGAACCAAGCCTTTATGCCCCCTCCATGCAGTCTGTCCCCTCCATCCAGACACAGCAGTCTGTCTATCCTAGAGGAGAGAGGAGACCATTAGTGTGAGCAGTCTGTCTATCCTAGAGGAGAGGAGGCCATTAGGGGGACTCTTACACAGCAGTCTGTCTATCCTAGAGGAGAGAGGAGACCATTAGTGTGACTCTTACACAGCAGTCTGTCTATCCTATAGGAGAGAGGAGGCCATTAGAGGGACTCTTACACAGCAGTCTGTCTATCCTAGAGGAGAGAGGAGGCCATTAGAGGGACTCTTACACAGCAGGAGAAAGAGGAACAAGCCATTCAGACAATATATAAGTCATTTGTCTATATTGTACACTTGACTATTCATTCAAACTGGTGTTATTAATCAACCAACCTAAGAATCACACAGATCAGCAGTACGTTGAATTAAGAAAAAAAACTGATACATTTCTAAATAACCAAAATAAAATACACAGAAACGTACTTCCTGCTTCCTGTTTTGAACCCGTCCACTTCCTCCCGGCCGCGACTCATCGCACCCACCGCCGCCGCAACGTGCATGATGTCCTCGAACCCTATCGGCCAATCACAGACAAGGACCCAGGTCTAATCAACCAATAGGAGCGCAGTGGAATGGAAGAGAGGGACAGAGGGAAGGGGATGAGCCTGGGGGGGAAAGGAGTGAGAGAAGTGGGAAGAGAGAAGAGGGGAGAAGTAGCAGAATAACTCAAAATGCAGGGAGAGAAGAGAGGGATGAATACAAACATGGAGCGATAGCAGAGGGAAGGATGAATTAAAAACAAAGCAGATGAATGTTTGAAAGGACTGACGAAGTAAGGGAGGAAAAAGAAAAAAGTGAGAAAAAGAGAGAAAGAAAGAAAAGGAGAACGTCTTCAAAAGGGGAAGACCATAAGGAGGATCACGATACCGGAGAGAGGAGAGAGGGACACTTCAGTAACGAAGAGAGTAAACAAAAAGAGGGGATGAAAGAAAGGATAAAACACCATCAGATAAAGGAGGGGCCATAGAAGAGAGAGGGAGGTTCTGGTGTATGGGGGTTGGGGGTTGGGGTCAGAGAAGAGAAGAAGGAGGGTGGTTCTGGTGTATGGGGGTCAGAGAAGAGAGAGGGAGGGAGGTTCTGGTGTATGGGGGTTGGGGTCAGAGAAGAGAGAAGGAGGGAGGTTCTGGTGTATGGGGGTTGGGGTCAGAGAAGAGAGAAGGAGGGTGGTTCTGGGTATGGGGGTTGGGGTCAGAGAAGAGAGAAGGAGGGAGGTTCTGGGGTATGGGGGTTGGGGTCAGAGAAGAGAGAAGGAGGGAGGTTCTGGTGTATGGGGGTTGGGGTCAGAGAGAGAGAAGAGAGAAGAGAAGAGAGAAGGAGGGAGGTTCTGGTGTATGGGGGTTGGGGTCAGAGAAGAGAGAAGGAGGGTGGTTCTGGTGTATGGGGGTTGGGGTCAGAGAAGAGAGAAGGAGGGAGGTTCTGGGTATGGGGGTTGGGGTCAGAGAAGAGAGAAGGAGGGAGGTTCTGGTGTATGGGGGTTGGGGTCAGAGAAGAGAGAAGGAGGGAGGTTCTGGGGTATGGGGGTTGGGGTCAGAGAAGAGAAGAGAAGAGAGGTAGGGTGGTTCTGGTGTATGGGGGTTGGGGTCAGAGAAGAGAGAAGGATGGTGGTTCTGGTGTATGGGGGTTGGGGTCAGAGAAGAGAGAAGGAGGGTGGTTCTGGTGTATGGGGGTTGGGGTCAGAGAAGAGAGAAGGAGGGAGGTTCTGGGGTATGGGGGTTGGGGTCAGAGAAGAGAAGAGAGAAGGAGGGTGGTTCTGGTGTATGGGGGTTGGGGTCAGAGAAGAGAGAAGGAGGGTGGTTCTGGTGTATGGGGGTTGGGGTCAGAGAAGAGAGAAGGAGGGTGGTTCTGGTGTATGGGGGTTGGGGTCAGAGAAGAGAGAAGGAGGGAGGTTCTGGTGTATGGGGGTTGGGGTCAGAGAAGAGAGAAGGAGGGAGGTTCTGGGGTATGGGAGTTGGGGTCAGAGAAGAGAGAAGGAGGGAGGTTCTGGTGTATGGGGGTTGGGGTCAGAGAAGAGAGAAGGAGGGAGGTTCTGGGGTATGGGGGTTGGGGTCAGAGAAGAGAGAAGGAGGGAGGTTCTGGGGTATGGGAGTTGGGGTCAGCGGGTGAAAGATTAAATGGTATCAGGGCCTGTATTCATAAAGCATCTCAGAGTAGGAGTGCTGATCTTGGAGCAGATCCCCTCTATCAAACTCATTATGATCAGATCACTCCTACTCTGAGATGCTTGATACATATGGTCCCAGGAGGAGAACGGTCAGAGAGACATTTGGGGATTGAGGATGGGGGGGGCTTTACCTATGCCTGGTGACGAAGCAGCCTTCTTGGGGGGAGGATGGGAGTTGAGGGGGAGGAGGGTGGGGCGCACCGCTGTACCCCTACACTACACAGCATGTCCAGTAGCACCTTTCTGTTGGAGCCTTCAGTCAATCAACACACCAAGCCACGGGGTTAGAGACATGCACACACAATGACAGGCAGGAAGAAGAGAGAGGGGGTTGGGGAGAGAAGAAGAGAGAGGAGAGAGAGGGAGGAGAGGGGGGTGATGGGGGATGGAGAGTGAGAGAAAGAGGTAGATAGGTGGAGGTTAAGAGAGAGAACAAGAGTGAAAGAGTAGGTCGAGAGAGGGAAGAGAGAGAGCAAAATTAACTTTAGCAAAGCATTATTCAATTTCACAAACAGTCAGTTGCAGAGAGGACAGATGGAGAGACAGGAGTGGTCAAACAGATCATACAGACATTCACACTGACACACATGCAGATTTGAACAACACGCATAGTTTCCATAGAAAGACATAAGTAACATGTATTCTTTTGTATTGAGACTTTATCAATCAATAAAAACTATATAAATGTATTACTATGGAAACCACAACAGAGGGGTTGATTGACATGGACAATAACTTCAAAATTAACACCAGGCGGGGTTTGATAGGACGTCAGCTAGCTTTCAATACGACCTGCTAGCTAAAATCCCTGCTTGCTCACGTTAATTAGCTTGTTGACTGCAAGCTAACGTTAACTAACTAGCATTCGAGGGCTGACGTACATTGTGTAATGTAAAAATAAATGATGGATCCAACTATGTTGGTAATTCGTCTCATGCCTCACTACTGCATTATGCTACTGATTGTCCGTGTGCTAGCTAAGAGCAACAAACATCCAGCACTGATTAGCTTTCATTAGCTATATTAATGCTATAAACCACTGATAATGTTCTGAAATAACATTATATATTTCTTTGATTGTATATACATAGTCTTAGCAAGCTCTTTGGTAGCAAGCTAAGCTTTTCCAGCTATAATGTTCAGCTACCTCGCTAGCTTTACAAACGTTAGCTTAGCTAGCAACACGTCTCAGGCTGCTGGCTTCCTAAGTGACAGTGGATGACAAAACAAGTGTTGGTGGAAAAAACCCAGGAAATAGTCATTCCCAGAAAGTCCCCCGCAGTTTGACCCACCCTCGAGCGGAAGGCCTATGATCATCTCACCACATTACAAACAGCTGATTAATCAATGTCATCAAGCAATGAGCAAAGTTCACGTGATCAATGAATACAATATACTGTAGTCAATGTTATATTAATGTTCACACAGCCTTAACATATACATGCTATTTCATGCACAATAACACATGCTTTTGAATTCATTAATATCCACATCAACGTGAGATTGTTGTTGGATGGATTCATTCATCTGCTGGGGGACGTCACCGCTTTATAAAGGCAGCAAGGAACTAACTCTCCTCTACCTTTCAATAATCCATCCACCCATTCATTCATTCATTCATTCATTTCTTCCTTCCCTCACTCTATCACTCCCTCTATCCACCCATTCATTCTTCCTTCCCTTTGCTCACTCTATCCCTCCATCCACCTACTCTAAGCCTTCCTCGGGGTCCCCCAATCCCTCTCACCTTTACAGTGATGCTTGGACACCCTCTCCCCCATCCTCCTTTTTCCCTCCCTCCTCTCTTTCTTCCCACTCACCTTTACAGGCTGCTATCAATCCGGGAGTCTCTCCCAGGTCATTGTGTATCTCCACGTCGGCTCCAAACACAATCAGAGCCTTGATCAGTTCCATGTGGTCCATCTGGAAATAGCGAAACAGCAGGGGTCAGAGAGTAAAGGTCAAGGAGGGGAAGGAGGGGTCAGAAAGAAAAACAAGGGGTCATGTATGGAAAGGGACTATGTAGTGTCCAAATTATAACCCTAGACCGTACCCCTAATCATTCCCATCTAACCCTAGGTAGACCCCTAGTCATTCCCATCTAACCCTAGACCGACCCCTAGTCATTCCCATCTAAAGACCGTACCCCTAATCATTCCCATCTAACCCTAGACCGTACCCCTAATCATTCCCATCTAACCCTAGACCGTACCCCTAGTCATTCCCATCTAACCCTAGACCGTACCCCTAATCATTCCCATCTAATTACCCCTAATCATTCCCGTCTAACCCTAGAGCATTAGTCATTCCCATCTAACCCTAGAACAGTCATTCCCATCTAACCCAGACCGACCCCTAATCATTCCCATCTAACCCTGGTACCCTAATCATTCCCATCTAACCCTAGACCGTACCCCTAATCATTCCCATCTAACCCCTAATCATTCCCATCTAACCCTAGACCGTACCCCTAATCATTCCCATCTAACCCCTAATCATTCCCATCTAACCCTAGACCGTACCCCTAGTCATTCCCATCTAACCCTAGACCGTACCCCTAATCATTCCCATCTAACCCTAGAGACTAATCATTCCCATCTAAACCAATAATCATTCCCATCTAACCCCTAATCATTCCCATCTAACCCTAGACCACCCCTAATCATTCCCATCTAACCCCTAATCATTCCCATCTAACCCTAGACCGTACCCCTAGTCATTCCCATTGACACCCCTAGTCATTCCCATCTAACCCTAGACAATAAGTCATTCCCATCTAAAGATTAATCATTCCCGTCTAACAATAGACCGTACCCCTAATCATTCCCATCTAACCCTAGACCGTACCCCTAGTCATTCCCATCTAACCCTAGACCGTACCCCTAGTCATTCCCATCTAACCCTAGACCGTACCCCTAGTCATTCCCATCTAACCCTAGACCGTACCCCCAGTCATTCCCATCTAACCCTAGACCGTACCCCAGTCATTCCCATCTAACCCTAGACCTTAATCATTCCCATCTAACCCTAGACCGTAACTAGTCATTCCCGTCTAACCCTAGACCGTACCCCTAATCATTCCCATCTAACCCCTAATCATTCCCATCTAACCCTAGACCGTATCCTAGTCATTCCCATCTAACCCTAGACCGTAACCCCTAATCATTCCCGTCTAATGACCTCACTAGTCATTCCCATCTAACCCTAGACCTACCCCTAGTCATTGTCTAACCCTAGACCTACCCCTAATCATTCCCATCTAACCCCTAATCATTCCCATCTAACCCTAGACCACCCCTAGTCATTCCCATCTAACCCTAGACCGTACCCCTAATCATTCCAGTCTAACCCTAGATACCCCTAGTCATTCCCATCTAACCCTAGACCGTACCCCTAGTCATTCCCATCTAACCCTAGACCTACCCCTAATCATTCCCATCTAACCCTAGACCGTACCCCTAATCATTCCCATCTAACCCTAGAACCCCTAATCATTCCCATCTAACCCCTAATCATTCCCATCTAACCCTAGACATTATATACCCCTAATCATTCCCATCTAACCCCTAATCATTCCCATCTAACCCTAGACCACCCCTAGTCATTCCCATCTAACCCTAGACCCTACCCCTAGTCATTCCCATCTAACCCTAGACCTACCCCTAGTCATTCCCATCTAACCCAGACCTATAATCATTGTCTAACAATAGACCTACCCCTAATCATTCCCATCTAACCCTAGACCTTAGTCATTCCCATCTAACACTAGACCTTACCCCTAGTCATTCCCATCTAACCCAGGCTGCTAGTCATTCCCATCTAACCCTAGACCAGTACCCCCAGTCATTCCCATCTAACCCTAGACCGTACCCCCAGTCATTCCCATCTAACCCTAGACCGTACCCCTAATCATTCCCATCTAACCCTAGACCGTACCCCTAGTCATTCCCGTCTAACCCTGACCGTACCCCTAATCATTCCCATCTAAAGAACCCCTAGTCATTCCCATCTAACCCTAGACCGTACCCCTAATCATTCCCATCTAACCCTAGACCGTACCCCTAGTCATTCCCATCTAACCCTAGACCCACCCTAATCATTCCCATCTAACCCTAACCCCTAGTCATTCCCATCTTAATCATTCCCATCTAACCCTAGACCGTACCCCTAGTCATTCCCATCTAACCCTAGACCGCTAGTCATTCCCATCTAACCCTAGACCGTACCCCTAGTCATTCCCATCAACCCTAGAACCCCTAGTCATTCCCATCTAATAGACCGTACCCCTAATCATTCCCATCTAACCCTAGAACCCCTAGTCATTCCCATCTAACCCTAGATACCCCTAGTCATTGTCTAACCCTAGACCGTACCCCTAGTCATTCCCATCTAACCCTAGACCATTCATCCCCTAGTCATTCCCGTCTAACCCTAGACCGTACCCCCAGTCATTCCCATCTAACCCTAGAACCCTAGTCATTCCCATCTAACCCTAGACCGTACCCCTTTTCCCTAGTCATTCCCATCTAACCCTAGACCACCCCTAATAATTCCGTCTAACCCTAGACCGTACCCCTAGTCATTCCCATCTAACCCTAGACCCTAGTCATTCCCATTCTAGTCATTCCCATCTAACCCTAGACCACCCCTAGTCATTCCCATCTAACCCCTAATCATTCCCATCTAACCCTAGACCGTACCCCTAGTCATTCCCATCTAACCCTAGATAATTACCCCTAGTCATTCCCATCTAACCCTAGACCGTACCCCTAGTCATTCCCATCTAACCCTAGACCGTACCCCTAGTCATTCCCATCTAACCCTAGACCGTACCCTAATCATTCCCATCTAGACCCCCCCATTCCCATCTAACCCTAGACCGTACCCCTAGTCATTCCCGTCTAACCCTTACCCCTAGTCATTCCCATCTAACCCTAGACCGTACCCCTAGTCATTCCCGTCTAACCCTAGACCCCCCAGTCATTCCCATCTAATTCAGACCTTCCTTCTAGTCATTCCCATCTAACCCTAGACCTACCCCTAGTCATTCCCATCTAACAATAGACCACCCAGTCATTCCCATTAACCCTTCCTAATAATTGTCTAACCCTAGACCTCTAGTCATTCCCATCTAACCCTAGACCATCCACCTAGTCATTCCCATCTAACCCCTAGTCATTCCCATCTAACCTTAGACCTACCCACTAGTCATTCCCATCTAACCCCTAATCATTCCCATCTAACCCTAGACCGTACCCCTAGTCATTCCCATCTAACCCTAGACCACCCCTAGTCATTCCCATCTAACCCTTACCCCTAGTCATTCCCATCTAACCCTATCCTAGTCATTCCCTCTAACCCTCCACCCCTAGTCATTCCCATCTAATTAACCCCTAGTCATTCCCATCTTAGACCTCACTAGTCATTCCCATCTAACCCTAGACCTCCTAGTCATTCCCATCTAACCCTAGACCTTCCTAGTCATTGCTAACCCTAGACTACCCCTAGTCATTCCCATCTAACCCTAGACCTATCCCCTAGTCATCTAACCCTAGATACCCCCAGTCATTCCCATTCCTTCCTAATCATTCCCATCTAACAATAGACCGTATCCTAGTCATTCCCATCTAACAATAGACCACCCAGTCATTCCCATCTAACCCTAGACCTACCCCTAGTCATTCCCATCTAACCTTTACCCCTAGTCATTCCCATCTAACCCTAGACCGTACCCCTAGTCATTCCCATCTAACCCCCTCCAGTCATTCCCATCTAACATTCAGTCATTCCCATCTAACCCTTACCCCTAATTGCTAACCCTAGACTCTAATCATTCCCATCTAACCCATCTAGTCATTCCCATCTTCATAGTCATTCCCATCTAACCCCTAGTCATTCCCATCTAACCCTGACCTACCCCTAGTCATTCCCATCTCTAATCATTCCCATCTAACCCATCCACCTAGTCATTCCCATCTAACCCTTACCCCTAGTCATTCCCATCTAACCCTAGACCTCCCCTAGTCATTCCCATCTAACCCAGACCACCCCTAGTCATTCCCATCTAACCCCTAGTCATTCCCATCTAACCCTAGACCGTACCCCTAGTCATTCCCATCTAACCCCTAATCATTCCCATCTAACCCTAGACCGTGTCTCACCCTAGTCATTCCCATCTAACCCTAGACCGTACCCCTAGTCATTCCCATCTAACCCTAGACCGTACCCCTAGTCATTCCCATCTAACCCTAGACCGTACCCCTAGTCATTCCCATCTAACCCTAGACCGTAGTCATTCCCATCTAACCCTAGACCGCACCCCTAGTCATTCCCATCTAACCCAATCAGTCATTCCCATCTAACCCTAGATACCCCTAGTCATTCCCATCTAACCCTAGACCGTACCCCAGTCATTCCCATCTAACCCTAGACCGTACCCCTAGTCATTCCCATCTAACCCTAGACCGTACCCCTAGTCATTCCCATCTAACCCTAGACCGTACCCCTAGTCATTCCCATCTAACCCTAGACCGTACCCCTAGTCATTCCCATCTAACCCTAGAACCCCTAGTCATTCCCATCTAACCCTAGACCGTACCCCTAATCATTCCCATCTAACCCTAGACCGTACCCCTAGTCATTCCCATCTAACCCTAGACCGTACCCCTAGTCATTCCCATCTAACCCTAGACCGTACCCCTAGTCATTCCCATCTAACCCTAGACCGTACCCCTAATCATTCCCATCTAACCCTAGACCGTACCCCTAGTCATTCCGTCTAACCCTAGACCGTACCCCTAATCATTCCCATCTAACCCTAGACCGTACCCCTAGTCATTCCCTTCTAACCCCTAGTCATTCCCATCTAACCCTAGACCGTACCCTAATCATTCCCATCTAACCCTAGACCGTACCCCTAGTCATTCCCATCTAACAATAGACCGTACCCCTAGTCATTCCCATCTAACCCTAGACCGTACCCCTAATAATTCCCATCTAACCCTAGACCGTACCCCTAATCATTCCCATCTAACCCTAGACCGTACCCCTAATCATTCCCATCTAACCCTAGACCGTACCCCTAATAATTCCCATCTAACCCTAGACCGTACCCCTAATCATTCCCGTCTAACCCTAGACCGTACCCCTAATAATTCCCGTCTAACCCCTAATCATTCCCTTCTAACCCTAGACCGTACCCCTAGTCATTCCCATCTAACCCTAGACCGTACCCCTAATCATTCCCATCTAACCCTAGACCGTACCCCTAGTCATTCCCATCTAACCCTAGACCGTACCCCTAATCATTCCCATCTAACCCTAGACCGTACCCCTAGTCATTCCCATCTAACCCTAGACCGTACCCCTAGTCATTCCCATCTAACCCTAGACCGTACCCCTAATCATTCCCATCTAACCCTAGACCGTACCCCTAGTCATTCCCATCTAACCCTAGACCGTACCCCTAGTCATTCCCATCTAACCCTAGACCGTACCCCTAGTCATTCCCATCTAACCCTAGACCGTACCCCTAGTCATTCCCATCTAACCCTAGACCGTACCCCTAATCATTCCCGTCTAACCCTAGACCGTACCCCTAGTCATTCCCATCTAACCCTAGACCGTACCCCTAATCATTCCCGTCTAACCCTAGACCGTACCCCTAGTCATTCCCATCTAACCCTAAACCGACCCCTAGTCATTCCCATCTAACCCTAAACCGTACCCCTAATCATTCCCGTCTAACCCACCCCTAGTCATTCCCATCTAACCCTAAACCGTACCCCTAGTCATTCCCATCTAACCCTAAACCGTACCCCTAATCATTCCCGTCTAACCCTAGACCGTACCCCTAGTCATTCCCATCTAACCCTAGACCGTACCCCTAATCATTCCCGTCTAACCCTAGACCGTACCCCTAGTCATTCCCATCTAACCCTAGACCGTACCCCTAATCATTCCCATCTAACCCTAGACCGTACCCCTAGTCATTCCCATCTAACCCTAGACCGTACCCCTAGTCATTCCCATCTAACCCTAGACCGTACCCCTAATCATTCCCTTCTAACCCTAGACCGTACCCCTAATCATTTGTCATATTGTTGAGAGGATTCATATGTTTGAGATAAAGAGGAAGGTTACCGAAGCATTAAACTCCCACTGGGTGCAACAAACACACCCTCCCTACCTTCATAGCCCGAGGCAGGGCCTTGTTTCCTCTCTGTGTGGAACACACACACACAACCTTCATAGCCAGATGCAGGGCCGTGTTTCCCTCTGTGTGAAACACACACACAAACACACACCCACCCTATCATTGCCAGAGGCAGGGCCATGTTTCCTCTGTGTGAAACACACACACACACACACACACAACCTTCATAGCCAGATGCAGGGCCGTGTTTCCCTCTGTTGTAACACACACACACAACCTTCATTGCCAGATGCAGGGCCGTGTTTCCCTCTGTGTGAAACACACACACACACACCCTACCTTCATAGCCAGAGGCAGGGCCGTGTTTCCTCTCTGTGTGAAACACACACACAAACACACACACACCCTACCTTCATAGCCAGAGGCAGGGCCGTGTTTCCTCTCTGTGTGAAACACACACACACACCCTACCTTCATAGCCAGAGGCAGGGCCATGTTTTCTCTGTGTGAAACACACACACACACACACACACCCTACCTTCATTGCCAGAGGCAGGACCATGTTTCCTCTGTGTGAAAACACACACACACACACACCCTACCTTCATTGCCAGAGGCAGGGCCATGTTTTCTCTGTGTGAAAACACACACACACACCCTACCTTCATAGCCAGAGGCAGGGCCGTGTTTCCTCTCTGTGTGAAACACACACAAACACACACACACTACCTTCATTGCCAGAGGCAGGGCCATGTTTCCTCTGTGTGAAACACACACACACACACACAACCTTCATAGCCAGATGCAGGGCCATGTTTTCTCTGTGTGAAACACAACACAAACACACACACACCCTACCTTCATTGCCAGAGGCAGGGCCATGTTTCCTCTGTGTGAAAACACACACACACACACAACCTTCATAGCCAGATGCAGGGCCGTGTTTCCTCTCTGTGTGAAACACACACACACACACACACACACACACACACACACACACCCTACCTTCATAGCCAGAGGCAGGGCCGTGTTTCCTCTCTGTGTGAAACACACACACACACCCTACCTTCATAGCCAGAGGCAGGGCCATGTTTCCTCTGTGTGAAACACACACACACACCCTACCTTCATAGCCAGAGGCAGGGCCGTGTTTCCTCTCTGTGTGAAACACACACAAACACACACACACCCTACCTTCATTGCCAGAGGCAGGACCATGTTTCCTCTGTGTGAAACACACACACAAACACACACACACCCTACCTTCATTGCCAGAGGCAGGGCCATGTTTCCTCTGTGTGAAACACACACACACACTCTACCTTCATAGCCAGAGGCAGGGCCGTGTTTCCTCTCTGTGTGAAACACACACAAACACACCCTACCTTCATTGCCAGAGGCAGGGCCATGTTTCCTCTGTGTGAAACACACACACAATCACACCCTACCTTCATTGCCAGAGGCAGGGCCATGTTTCCTCTGTGTGAAACACACACACACACACACACAACCTTCATAGCCAGATGCAGGGCCGTGTTACCTCTCTGTGTGTAACACACACACACAACCTTCATAGCCAGATGCAGGGCCGTGTTTCCTCTCTGTGTGAAACACACACACACACACACACACACACCCTACCTTCATAGCCAGAGGCAGGGCTGTGTTCCCATCTGTGTGAAACACACACACAAACACACACACACCCTACCTTCATTGCCAGAGCAGGGCACCTGTGGAAACACACACACACACCCTACCTTCATAGCCAGAGGCAGGGCCGTGTTTCCTCTCTGTGTGAAACACACACAAACACACACACACCCTACCTTCATTGCCAGAGGCAGGACCATGTTTCCTTTGTGTGAAACACACACACAAACACACACACACCCTACCTTCATTGCCAGAGGCAGGGCCATGTTTCCTCTGTGTGAAACACACACACACACCCTTAGCCAGAGGCAGGGAGTGTTTCCTCTCTGTGTGAAACACACACAAACACACCCTACCTTCATTGCCAGAGGCAGGGCCATGTTTCCTCTGTGTGAAACACACACACAATCACACCCTACCTTCATTGCCAGAGGCAGGCCATGTTTCCTCTCTGTGTGAAACACACACACAAACACACACACACCCTACCTTCATTGCCAGAGGCAGGGCCATGAAACACACACACACACCCTACCTTCATAGCCAGATGCAGGGCCGGTTTCCTCTCTGTGTGAAAACACACACACACCCTACCTTCATAGCCAGGGCCTTGTTTCCGTTTGACCTCTGTGTGAAACAAGTAACTTCACACACGTTTAACACAACAACACACACAGAACACACACCCTACCTTCATAGCCAGAGGCAGGGCCATGTTTCATGGCAAGACGCATCATTCACCAGAGTTTCGTTAAAAACAAAAAGTCAAATAAATCTCTGTGTGAAACACACACACACACACCCTACCTTCATTGCCAGAGGCAGGGCCATGTTTCCTCTGTGTGAAACACACACACACACACAATGCTCAGGGCCAGTGACACAAACCACATCTAGCCAGATGATGGTTTAGACTCTGTGTGAAACACACACACACTGCTCCTTAATAGCCAAGCAGGGCCAATACCCAGTCTACCCACCACATACCTTCATAGCCAGATGCAGGGCTGTGTTCCCATCCTCCATGATGGTCCCCCCGTGTGTGCACCATGGAAGCATAAGCGCCCCCTCTTGGTCAACGTGCAGTGCACTCTCCCCTGTCTTACTGAGGTAGTTCAGCCAAGCAACCCGTTCCACAGCGTACACACATCTAGAGGAGGGAGGGGAATAGGTAGAGAAGGGGAGAAGTAGGGGGAGGGAGGGAGGGAAAGCATGATAGCCATGTTCAACACAGATGTAAATAATATCCGTTTGACCATAACTTGATACATAGAAACAAGTAGGTACTTCAGGTTTCAGTCGTTTAATGCAACAACATGTTGTCCCCCACAGAATGATACAGCCCCAATGCCCACTCAGTGTAGTTTATCAAATGCCGGATCTCCATGGCAATGGTATTCACCAGAGTTTTGTTTTAAAAAAAGTCAAATAAATCAGGCGAGTGGTGTCTGAGACTAATGAAGGGTTTCCAGGGAAGAGACCCAGTAGGGCGTCCACCCACAATGCTCAGAGTGACAGAAGTCACATCTCCATGATGGTAATAGACCGTAACATAACGTGCTGCTCCTGTAATGAAGCAGCCAATACAGCGTTATGTTGGTAAAACACTAGAAGAGTTTCTAGTATGACTAATGTGGCCCTGGCTTCTGGACAACGAAAGACCGTCAAAAACCTATGGAACAGGAGAGAAACGCTAGTTTCAATGGGGAAGACTTTATAACATATTTGCTTCTGCTTTTGGTGGGATTTTGACTAGGCTACTTTGAAGCAAGGTGGGACATGCCTCATAATATGAAGTAAAACGTTCAGGTTTCAAACAACGACGTTTTCAAAATGCATGCTGCCTCCAGCTCATTGTAAAGTGGTGGGTGACACACTGATAGCCTGCCTACTGTGTCCTATGCACTGGAATGGTGAACGGGAGGTGCATTTCAATTACCAATTGAGATATTTAAAAAAATTGTAGCATTTCTTTTTACACAATTAGCCAAATTAAACTATAGACAGACAATTTGTCAGGCAAAACATTTATTTATCGTTTTTACATCGGCCAAATGTCGGTAAATGGAAACCCTGGTAAGCATGTTAGTAGGTACGAATGGACGGAAACAGATGCAAAGTTCCACCGATATTATCATGGAGGGACAATTAAAATATTTATCACAACTCATTTTGGGTGAAAAAGCGTCATTGTAAAGTGTCCCCCTCTACCTCTGCAGTCTTGTCATTGTAAAGTGTCCCCCTCTACCTCTGCAGTCTTGTCATTGTAAATGTCCCCCTCTACCTCTGCAGTCTTGTCATTGTAAAGTGTCCCCCTCTACCTCTGCAGTCTTGTCATTGTAAAGTGTCCGCCTCTACCTCTGCAGTCTTGCACCAGTGTAGGGGGGTTCCTCCATAGACGGCATCTTCTACCTGTAGCTGACCTGGGTCTGCATCCAGGACAGCCTCAGCACAACTGGAGGGAGAGGGGGAGGGAGAGAGAGAGAGCGAGCAGGAGAGGAAGAAGAGAGGAGGAGAGAGCAGGAGAGGAGGGAGAGGGGGAGGGAGAGAGAGAGAGCGAGCAGGAGAGGAAGAAGAGAGCAGGAAGAGAGCAGGAGAGAGCAGGAGAGGAAGAAGAGAGCAGGAGAGAGGAAGAAGAGAGCAGGAGAGAGCAGGAGAGCAGGAAGAGAGCAGGAAGAGAGAAGGAGAGGAGGAAGAGAGCGAGCGAGCGAGCAGGAGAGGAGCGAGAGAGCAGGAGGAGCGAGAGAGCAGGAGAGGAGGGAGAGAGCAGGAGAGGAGGGAGAGAGCAGGAGAGGAGGAGAGAGCAGGAGAGGAGGGAGAGAGCAGGGAGAGGAGGAAGAGGAGGAAGAGAGCGGCGAGAGAGCAGGAGAGGAGGAAGAGAGCAGGAGAGGAGGGAGAGAGAGAGCAGGAGAGGAGGAAGAGAGCAGGAGAGGAGGGAGAGAGCGAGCAGGAGAGGAGGGAGAGAGCGAGCAGGAGAGGAGGGAGAGAGCGAGCAGGAGATTGTAAACAATGCAGGAGTGGAATCTTGTTTGACCTAGCAGGACAGGAGGGAGAAGCAGGAGAGGGGGAAAGCAGGAGAGGAGGGAGAGAGCGAGCAGGAGAGAGGAAGAATAAGTGATTCTCCCTTAGCAGGGAGAGAGCAGGAGAGGAGGATCACCTCAGAGAGAGCGAGCTTTGCCAAGCAGGACCTCTTCTCACTGAGAGCAGGAGAGGAGCGTGGAGAGGGAGAGGAGCTCCCGATGATGACAGCGAGGAGCGAGAGAGCAGGAGAGGAGCGAGAGAGCAGGAGAGGAGAGAGAGCAGGAGAGGAGCGAGAGAGCAGGAGACATCCTACTGAGAGCAGGAGAGGAGCGAGAGAGCAGGAGAAGCAGAGAGCAGGAGAGGACCTTGCTGTAGAGAGCAGGAATTGCAATGTAGAGCTGAGGAAGGAGCAATAAAGAGCAGGAAGGAGGGAATAAGGAGAGGATGGGAGAGAGCAGGAGAGGAGTGACTAGAGCAGGAAATGGAGGGAAGAGCAGGAGAGGAGGGAAAGCAGGAGAGGAGGGAAGAGCAGGAGAGGAGGGAGAGAGCAGGAGAGGAGGAAGAGAGCAGGAGAGGAGGAAGAGAGCAGGAGAGGAGCACCAGAGGTAGAAAGCCCCAGGCTGAGAGAATTGTAAACAATGGTGGAATCTTGTTTGACCTATCCAGCGCCTTCACATCTGCAAACACTATGGGGAAATCAGGAGCTATGGGGTAGATTTGGGACACAAATCTCCGCCTGGCACCACTCTACCACCAATAAGTGTTCTCCATTCTCCCTTAGCTAATGAAAGAGCCAATCAGCCCTAAACTCTTCTCACTGTACTTCATGGCGGCGTGGATTGGGTAGCCATTCATCTCCCGATGATGTCACAGCGGGCTCCACCCCCAGGATCATTCACGGCCTCTACCCTCCCAAGGCGACAAGAAACATGGAGGGTTCGTCTCCCCCTCCCCGTTCAGCTCATTCACCCCCGCACACATCCTACTGCACAGCGCCTACAGGAGGGAGAGAGACCAAAAGCAGACACATTTTAATAGGGACCTTGCTGTAATTTCGACATTTTAATTGCAATGTATACGTTTCTGATGAAGGCCATCAATACATGTTTTTAACTTGAAAAAGTGAATAAACATTGCATGTTTAACTGCGAGTGAGATCGTGACTATTCCCTCCCAAATGTGTATTGAAGCCCCAGGCTGAAGCCCCAGGCTGAGGCCCCAGGCTGAAACCCCAGGCTGAAACCCCAGGCTGAAACCCCAGGCTGAAACCCCAGGCTGAAACCCCAGGCTGAAACCCCAGGCTGAAACCCCAGGCTGAAACTCCAGGCTGAACCCCAGGCTGAAACCCCAGGCTGAAACTCCAGGCTGAAACACCAGGCTGAAACCCCAGGCTGAAACCCCAGGCTGAAACCCCAGGCTGAAACCCCAGGCTGAAACCCCAGGCTGAAACCCCAGGCTGAACCCCAGGCTGAAACTCCAGGCTGAAACCCCAGGCTGAAACCCCAGGCTGAAACCCCAGGCTGAAACGCCAGGCTGAAGCCCCAGGCTGAAACACCAGGCTGAAGCCCCAGGCTGAAACCCCAGGCTGAAGCCCCAGGCTGAAGCCCCAGGCTGAAACCCCAGGCTGAAACACCAGGCTGAAACCCCAGGCTGAAACCCCAGGCTGAAGCCCCAGGCTGAAACCCCAGGCTGAAGCCCCAGGCTGAAACCCCAGGCTGAAACCCCAGGCTGAAGCCCCAGGCTGAAACCCCAGGCTGAAACCCCAGGCTGAAACCCCAGGCTGAAGCCCCAGGCTGAAACCCCAGGCTGAAGCCCCAGGCTGAAACCCCAGGCTGAAACCCCAGGCTGAAGCCCCAGGCTGAAACCCCAGGCTGAAACCCCAGGCTGAAACCCCAGGCTGAAGCCCCAGGCTGAAACCCCAGGCTGAAGCCCCAGGCTGAAACCCCATTTAAAAGAAAGAAGGAAGGAAGGAATAGCGGAAGTACTGCAGCAGTCTTGTGGCTAAACTGAATGCAGGGAACAGACAGCGTTGTGTCCTAACAGCTATAGAGAGGTGACCCAGGGTCCTCAGTCTGACCTGTATAACAGCAGCCGGGTCCTGTCCCTGTCCTGACAGTTCTGGGCCCCGGGCTGCAGCAGAGTATCTGGGACACAGATCGGAGACACCGACACCGAGAGCTCTCTTTACTCTCCAACACGTACACTGCAGAGCAGGGTTGCATTCAATAGCAATCAAACAGAAGAAGAAAACAGGCCAAAACAGGCAGGGACCTAGCTGAATCTGTCCAACGAGAAACTCTCTTTTGCTACAGTGTGGACTAATGAGTACTGGACTAAAAGAACTAGCACAGCCCTGCCTTGCCTTCGCAGTAGTGTCAATGTCCCCTTTCTGAGACTGGATACCTGTGACAACCACCCGCTGCCTGGTTGATGTTAGCCTGCCATTAACCTGACGTAGCAGGCATGAGACAAACGCCTGAGCGGAGTTCACACATTTTCAGTAGAAAAAGGAAGCTGGGTTGAAAATAGCTGTATCCCTGGAAACCGGGTTGTTGGCAACTCCACTCAGGCCAGCCTGCCCTGTTCCCATGTAATGCAGTGTCTACGTCATATTGGTACAGGTACAAACTGGAACTTGTTACAGTGCATGGGACCTCTTTGTACACACACACACACACACTTGAGTCCTGTTTGACAGCACAGTGCATGGGCGATCTTACTGAGTATACCAAACATTAGGAACACCTTCCTAATATTGAGTTGCCCACCCCCATTGACACAAACCAGTGTGCCTGGCAACTAACATACCCAGTTAAATATTTTGTCTGCCCATTCATCCTCTGAATGACACAGACACAACCCATGTCTAAACTGTCTCAAGGCTTCAACATTCTTCTTTAACCTGTCTCCTCCCATTCATCTACACTGATTGATGTCACTTGTTAAATCCACTTCAACGAGGGATCATAGACGGACCAGGTGAAAGCTATGTCATGGAAAGAGCAGGTGTTCTTAATGTTTTGGATACTCACTGTAGAGGTGTTTCACTGGTAAACAAACAATTTCACCAACTGGGGACATTTTGTTAGTCCCCACGAGGTCAAATGCTAGGGTTAAGTGTTTAGGGTTAAGGTTAGAATAAGTGTTAGAATTACATTAAGGGTTAAGGTTAGGGTAAGAGTCCAGGGTTAGGTTTAGGGTTACACCGGATTTTGAATGGGACTGAATTGTGTCCCCCACAAGATTAACTGTACACGACTCTCTGTGTGTGTGTGTGTGTGTGTGTGTCACCTGTATAATAGTAGCAGAGTCCTGCTTGGCGGCACAATGCATTGGCGTCTCCCCGTTCTTGTCTTTGATGTCGGACAGCCTGGCACTCCTCCAGCAGCTCTCTGAGACACGCCACCCCCCGCTCACACGCCAGGTGTAATGGGGTCTGACCAGCACCGTCCCTGGCGTTTATCTGGCTGGAGAGGGTGAGGAGTGTGAAGCATCAGTATGCTTAGGGAGAGAGGAAGGAGACCGTCGCTCATTTTAAAATCAACATATTCCCTATTGCTCAAGCCACAATATCGGTTAACCCAGAACTAAAGTCTCATGTTAATTGGTCAGCTGCTCGATTAAGTTCTGGGTCCATACGTGTTAAGAGATGAAAAAACGAGGAGCTCCACCTGCTCTCTCTCTCTCTGCAGGTTACGGGCTGAATGTCCCGTCCCCTTCTGAAGTCTGAAATGCTAAACAACTGTTAAATCGTAATTTGTCCAAATAACCAGTAAGGAAAACCCCAAACACCAGACCTACTGCTGCTAGTTATCTCACCCATCACATTCCTTCCTGACAGATTCTACAGTAGCAGTTCTGTTGAAGCAGATCTGTCCGAGGGATTATTCACGCCCTATTGCTTTACAGCAACTCTTTGGTAATATCATGCTTATAACCACTCATTACATGCTTATAACTATTTGGTAATATCATGCTTATAACCACTCATTACATGCTTATAACCACTCTTTGGTAATATCATGCTTATAACCACTCATTACATGCTTATAACTACTATTTGATAATATCATGCTTATAACCACTCATTACATGCTTATAACCACTCTTTGGTAATGTCATGCTTATAACCACTCAATACATGCTTATAACCACTCTTTGGTAATATCATGCTTATAACCACTCAATACATGCTTATAACTACTCTTTGGTAATATCATGCTTATAACCACTCATTACATGCTTATAACCACTCCTTTTTACATGCTTATAGCCATACTTTACAACCTCACCTCTGGACGTGGTTGTGCTTCAGGCATTCCCTCAGGCCCGTATCCACGGCGATGTGGGCTGAGCTCCAGTCAGCGTGACTACGGAGGCAGTCTACTATTGGCTGGACCGCCTCTGGCTTGGGGAGGGGGAGGGTCTCGTAGAAGGGACGAAGCTTGAGGGCGTACTGGGGGAACCAGTTCATGGCGTCCTCCTCGGAGTTGACCTGAAACAACCTAGGAGAAAGGAAGTGGAGATGTCAACCAAAGATCAGCTGACCCCTGACCAAAGATTGTCCATTATACTTGACAAGATATAATGGACAATGGAAATATATGTCCTCAAAGATGGAATGCAGGCGTGAGGAGGCGAGATCAGGTGGGACCATTCTAGCCAATGAGAAGGCAGATACGCATGTAAACAACAGGAGATTGAGATAGATAGAGGACTCATCTTTGTATCAGTGACATTATAGCATCTGACAGCCTCAATGGTGTTGCCCAGGCTATCTCCATTTTAAAGCAGACAATTTTCTTCTTCATTGGCTGATTGCTCCGAACTGATAGGAATCCCCACCCAGTTGACTACTTAAAAATGGTGGAAGCCCTCAATGGCAATGTCCATGTTAAAACGGGTATATCCATGATGAGTCCTCTATGACAACAGGCACAACTCCGACAGTTGTTTTTTTCAACGTTGCTGAAATGCCACGTGCGTCCACTTATATTAGTGCAGTCCTAACAACCTAACCCTTAGGGAAGATCTAGTCGATCAAATAAGCCTCAGGTAGCAATTTAGCATATTCGACACTCTCTCATTGAGCTCCATTCAAACATTCCTCACTTCATGGGCTTATTTTTCATGGACAGATTTTGGGCGGAGTAAAAAGTCTTGTTTCACCTCTTCCTCTCTGCATTCAGATGTTCTACTCTTCTTCCCAAAGTGTCATGATTCACTCACCCTCGGAAAGCCTACGGACTGGGAAATGAAATATAGTGAGTGAGTGAACCCTTTGCTGGGAAGGAGGAGTAGGAAATCAGAAGTATGAAATTATTTGTGGAAAGATATACAGCTATGGACAAGTGCAAAAGTGTTGCTACTGGTTTCGACGTTGCTGCCCTGGATTTAGCAGGTGCTATGGACAGAAAGTTTACTTAGAGACTACTTTCTGGAGGACAATGCCATGCTGACTCACATGAATTCTTAAAGAGATGGTTGGGGCTAAGGCTTAAAAAAAGGTCTGCAACGATGTTGAACGGGTATAAACAAAGAGGGGCTCTTGCCAGGTCTCTCCACCTCCACCTCCATCACACTTCTCTCCTCTCCCATCCCACTCTCTCTGCCCCCCAACCCACCTCAAGGCGACTGTGGGCGTATCAGGGCACTTGAGCAGGCAGTCCCAACTCTGACAAGAGGTGTTCTTGTACAGCACCATGCGTCCCTCCTCCTTCAGCTTGACTTTCCCCCCTCCGCTGTACTCTGACAGTGGTACTTCCCTGACACGGTAGGGGTTGGAGAAGAGGTTGGAGACGGCGGACACAGTCTCCATGACTCCCCTTAGAAACTGCATGCTGGTGGCCTGGGTACAGAGAGGGGAGAGAAAGGAAGGAACAGGCTCTGTCTCGTTTCATTCTTCCACAATACTTCACATTCTCTCTGTTTGCTTCCTTCTCAAAACCCATTGGAGTAGACGGTTTGAGGGGAGGGTCCTTGGACCTCCTCCTCCAATACAGTTGAGAGTTAGGCCTAGGTGAGGAGATAGGATGCAAGGAATCAAACAAGGACAGATAAGGGATGATAAGAGTGCAGACAGGGATGGAAATCATCAAGAGGTATTGTGTGATTGATTCCTCACGAAAATAGAGACCAATTCTTCTATGGATTGCATTTTGTGAAAATCCCCAAAATCATGGTCTGTCTTGGTTCTAGTTGAGAGGAATCACTCCTACTGCAAACAGTCAAGATATGAATGTGTACAAAGGTCATAATTATGTTTACCTGATCTGGTATCTTGAGTAGTTCTCTCTGGTCTATGAACAACAACAGTGATGCAATCAGACTTGGGTTCAAACACTATTTGAAATCTTCAAAATACTTTGAGCATTCACTTCAGCGTGTCTGTAATGCCAACCCCAAATGGGTGGGTTTTACACATCTGGGACTATTCTGTTGGTTCCATTTCACCAGACAAGCTCAATTGAACACAGGTAAATGAATCAAAATGTATTTAAAATAGTATTTGAACCCAGCCCAGCATTTGGTCCCCACCCACTCCCTTGTGAGACAACCATGTCCCAACTGCATAGCTGAGCAGCATTATGTGCTTAGCTTTACTAAAGACAACAGATGGGAGGGGGGGTGACAATCAAAAACTGAAAGCAAAAGTTTATTTCAAAACTGCCACAGCTTGTGGAGTCAATGTGGAATTGCTTTGCCTTTAGTCCGTTTCCATTGCAAACCTCTTGAATGATAAGGCATTGTCTGGCTCCTTATTCAACGTGAACAAGCGGTGCCATTCATGCAATTCACGAGTCCTGCCAGTTAAAGCGTATCTCTCAGTCCAGTCTCTGAATCAATTCTGCACACATAACATAGCTAGCTTTGCTTAGCTACGGATACAGTCAAGGGCAGAATCGCGAAAGAGAACTGACACTGAATGAATATTCTTTCAATTGGAAACAAACGCATTTATGCTAACTTTCATTGTACTCTTATCTACGATAATCGGTTTAGTTTAGGAAGGAGCTCATCATAAACCTTACCTGATTACTGCGACTCCTCTCCACCAGTGACTGACGACTTTTGATGGAAAATCAACAACCGCCTGGCGTTCAACCAACCTTGCTGCAATGCTTGATTGATGTGAGCTGCACCAATCAGTGAACACGCATTGGAAGGCGTTGCCTACACCAATTTTAGAAAACCAATAAATGAGAGGAGGGGGCACAGTGCATAGACTGAATGTGTGTCGGACGAAGCGGCCTCCTCGAGGCTTTTTCATTCACACTCTAAATGATTAATTAGAGGATTTAGATAGAAAATCTGACCCTGGATCTGTGTACAGGGGCGTCACAGATTTAAGCAGTTTTATTTGGTAGACATAATAGAATAGAATATTCTAGTTTATTGTTCTCCAGGTACATTTTCTGCACTTCTCAAATGGAGTTTTATTAGTGACATGTTTCAAAAACAACAGATGTAGACTAACGGTTAAATGGTTGCTTATGGAACCTTTCCAACGATGCAAAAATATAGAGAGGAATAACAGAACATTTGAAAAATAATAACATGAGTAATAAATACACAATGAGTAACGATATCTTGGCTATATACACGGTGTACCAATACCGAGTCGATGTGCTGGGGTACAAGGTAATGGAGATAGATATGTACATATAGGTAGGGATAAAGTGACTAGGCAACAGGATAGATAATAAGCAGTAACATCAGCGTAGGTGATCAGTCAAAAGAGTAGAAAAAGGGTCAATGCCGAGAGTCGGAGTAGCTATTGCTTAAATATTTAACTAACTATTTAGCAGTCTTATTAAGGCTTGGGGGGTTGAAGCTGTTCAGGGTCCTGTTGGTTCAAGACTTGGTGCATCGGTACCGCCTGCCATGCAGTAGCAGAGAACAGTCTATGACTGGGTAGCTGGAGTCTTTGACAGTTTTTAGGGCTCTGAAACCGGCTGGTATAGAGGTCCTGGATGGCAGGGAGCTCGGCCCCAGTGATGTACAGGGCCGTCCGCACTATCCTCTGTCGCGCCTTGTGGTCAAATGCCATGCAGTAGCCTTACAAAGCAGTGATGCAGCCAGTCAAGACGCTCTCAATGTTTTAGTGGTATAAATCCTTTTGAGGATCAGAGGGTCCATGTCGAATCTTCTCAGCCTCCTGAGGGGGATGACGTGTTGTCGTGCCCTCTTCACGACTGTGTTGGTTTCTGTGGAACATTATAATTCCTTTGTGATGTGGACACCAAGGAACTTGAAGCTCTCGACCTGGTCCACTACAGCCACGTCAATGTGGATGGGGGCGTGCTCGGCCCTCCGTTTCCTGTAGTCCACGATCAGTTCCTTTGTCTTCCTGACTTTGATGGAGAGATTGTTGTCCTGGTACCACACTGCCAGGTCTCTGACCTCCTCCCCGTTGGCTGTCTCATCATTGTCAGTGGTCAGGCCTCCCACCGTCACAAACTAAATTATGGTGTTGGAGTCGTGAGCGGCCAAGCAGTCGTGGGTGATCAAGGCGTACAGGAGGGGACTAAGGGGCCCCCGTGTTGAGGGTTAGTGTGGGGGATGTGTTGTTGCCTACCCTCACCACCTGGGGGGGGAGTGTTAGGAAGTCCAGGATCCAGTTGCAGTGGGAGCTGTTTACGCCCAGCATCCTTAGCTTAGTGATGGGCTTGGATGGCACTATGGTGTTGAATGCTGAGCTGTAGCCAATGAACCTCATTCTCACAGAGGTATTCATTTTGTACAGATGTGAAAGGGCAGTGTGGAGTGCACTAGAGATTGCATCATTTGTGGAACTGTTGAGACGGTATGCAATTTGGAGTGGATCCAGGGTGTCTGGGATGATGGTGTTGATGTGAGCCATGACCAGCCTTTCAAAGCATTTCATGGCTACAGATGTGAGTGCTACCGAGCGATAGTAATTTAGACAGGTTACAAGGACTATGGTGGTCTGCTTGAAACAAGTAGGAATTACAGACTGGGTCGTGGAGAAGTTGAAACTGTCAGTGAAGACACTTGCCAACTGGTCAGTGCATGCTCTGAGAACATGTCCTGGTAATCCATCTTGCCCTGCAGCCTTGTGAATGTTAACTTGTTTAAAGATCTTACTCACATCAGCTACGGAGAGTGTGATCACATATTCATCCGGAACAGCTGGTTCTCTCATGCATGGTTTAGTGTTGTTTGTCTCAAAGTGAGCATAGAAGGTATTTCTGGTAGACTTGCGTCACTGGACAGCTCGTGGCTTGGTTTCCCTTTGTAATCCATGATAGTTTGCAATTTCTGCCACATCCGACGAGCATCAGAGCCAGTGTAGTAGAATTTGGTCTTGGTCCTGTATTGATGCTTTTCCTGTTTGATGGTTCGTCAAAGGATGTAGTGGGATTTCTTATAAGCGTCCAAATTAGTGTCCTGCTCCTTGAAAGTGGCAGCTCTAGCCTTTAGCTCAGAGCAAATGTTGCCTGTAATCCAATGATTCTGGTTTGGATATGTACGTACAGTCACTGTGGGGATGACATCGTTGATGCACTTATTAATGAAGCCGGTGACTGATGTGGTAAACTCCTCAATGCCATCAGATGAATCCTGCAACATAGTCCAGTCTGTGCTGGTGAAAACTCTTGGTAAATTGTATGGTCTACAGCTTATCATGAGGTATTCTAACTCTCACTCCATCTAAGGCTAGGACACACTGCCAGGGTTGAGCTGAGGATGAGAGAGTCATGGCCAACTTGATCTATTTTGACAGTTCAAATAGTAGGGAAGGCTCTCCTGTGAGAAAAGTTGACTTGATCAGATTGCACATCATTTTTTAAACAACAACTCTTTCCTCCAAACGCAACTCATCTGCACATGATCCACTTTCCAGTGACAGAAATGTAATAGAAACAATACAATATAATACAATAGAATAAATAGAATAACATTGAATTTAATAGAATACAATAGAATACAATAAAATATCATAAAATACAATACAATAGAATACACTACAATACAATAATATAGAATACAATAAAATAGAATAGAATAGGTCTTCTGCATGACCTTGCTGCTATGCTGATCCTTCCAGACACACTGTTTCTAAATGTATACACACTGAACAAAAATATAAACGTAGCATGCAACAATTTCAAAGATTTAGCTGAGTTACAGTTCATATAAGGAAATCAATCAATTGAATTGCATGAATTAGGCCCTAATCTATGGATTTCACATGACTGGTTAGGGGCACAGCCTTGGTCGGCCTGGGAGGGTATCGGCCCACCTACTTGGGAGCTTGGCCCACCCAGGCCCAGCCAATCAGAATGAGTCTTTCCCACAAAGGGGCTTTATTACAGACATAAATACTCCTCAGCACCCCTCCCCCTCAGATGATCCCACAGGTGAAGAAGCCTGATGGGGAGGACCTGGCCTGGTGTGGTTACACCTTGTCCCCAGCACAAGGTACATTTGTGTAATGATCATGCTGTTTAATCATCTTCTTGATATGCAACATCTGTCAGGTGGATGGATAATCTTGATAAATTATCAAATGCTCACTAACAGGGATGTTAACAAATTTGTGAACAACATTTGAGAGAAATATGTTTTTTGTGCGTATGGAACATTTCCGGGATCTTTTATTTCAGCTTGTGAAATATGGGACACTTTACAAGTTGCGTTTTATATTTTGCTCAGTATAGTTTAACCTCCCTCTCTCTGTCATTAGCAAACTAACCAACTATAACAGAGTCCTCCACTGCTCCTAAATTACTGGTAGCAGCCCGCCATTTCCTTTTTCTTCTGTAACAAAAGGTCGTTAAAACACAAAGAGATTATTTGTGTCCAAGACTCCTCCTTGTCCCTGCCGGTTTGTGTGTCTTGCCAACTCCTATGGTCACTGTCACGCTAAACAATGACCATAGAAGTCGGCAAGGCAGCACAATAACAGTTTTGGGAACAGGCTACCTCATTCACTACCATTGAAATCAGGAAAGGCAAAATGCACAGGACAAAGGTGCACTTAATATGTTAAGGTTAGCATGTTGTATGACTTGGTGGCTGTGCCAGCTTGTGACCACTCTGCAGAGCTGCCTCCAGAACAAGACTCAGGACGAATAACGCTCTCCTTCCTGCATCTTGTCGAGGCCGCCTGCGTTGCCAGGACAACCAGAAGGGGCTGACCCCGTCCACGTGACAGAGGTCCTCTCTTCTCCTGCCTCCGGGTGTAGTGTGTGTTGTCTGCTGCCACTGTGACAGATTTGGGGGAAAGAGAAAGTGGTCTGCTCTGGTCTTGCCACCAGACAGTGGAGTTGGTCGTCTGGACCGAGAGAGCAGTCGGGCGTTGAGAGATGGAGCTCTCTGCGGTCGGGGAACGCGTTTTCGCCGCGGAAGCCATTCTGAAACGCCGCGTTCGCAAGGTGAGCATGCCGCCGTTTTTTTTGTCGCTGCAGAAGAGCAGACGTGGGCGAGGGTCTCCGCGGCGTGCTTCGAGGGCGAGAACCGAGGATCTGTTTTTTAATGACAACGGGGAGGCCTTGTTGTAGCTAGTAGCAAGCGGACGCTTCTCTAGCAAGCCGTTTTAGCTAGCCGAGAAGCTAGCAAGTGTGCTGTGCTGATGGTTTGCAGTGAATTGTCGTAAAAAATAGCTAACGTTACACAAACGAGTCGGCGTGTAAAGACAACGTAACCTTTAGCTAATTAGCAATGCCAATTAAAATAAAGGCCGGGTTTGCGTCAAATGCAAATCTATGCTTTGTCTTTGACTTTTTACCCAGACAGCTAGACTATAAATATATGATTGCACCCCACATACCATAAACTATCTCGCCAAACCATACATTAAAGTCGACGGTGTGTCATTATTAACTTTAGCTACATAGCAGCTAAATCAGTTATTCCCTCTCCAGCTTGAGTGAATGTTTTGTCCAGATGCCAGTGGAACTAATCTGCTAGCCAGCCTGTCTGTGTCTGCTTGATGGTAGTGTTTTGTAGCAGCTTTTCCCTCTAAAACTACAAAACAAGACCGGCATACCAGCCAACGTGTTAGTCAGAACTGAGCCAGTTTATATTACTCAATGTATTGAGTTACGTATTATTTAGAGAAATGCGTTACTGTTAATATTTATCTTAGTGATCATGAATAGCTAGATAATAAGAAGACATTTTTGCTCTTACACTCGCTATAAAATGGCTGAATACAGTATTGAACACTTTTGGGCTTTTTCCTCATTCCTCTGTACCTTTCTCTCTTCAGTCTCGCCTAGAATACCTGGTGAAATGGAAAGGATGGGCACTGAAGTAAGTGATTGCGTTCCTAACAAAAACAATCATTCAGAATTGTGAGTCTTTTCATACCAGCAATCACCTTGTCTGAAGAGACATGTTGTGTTTTATAGTACATCTATCCTAGTAGCTACATCTTTAATAGACTTATAAGTCTCCAATTTATACCATAACCAGAAAATGTTAGCCTGAAATCCAGACCTGTTTTGTGCTAACATTCCACTCCTTGCAGGTTATGTAAATGTAGAAATAAAACCATTGTGCCACTTCTTTGCTTTAGACACAGTACCTGGGAACCAGAAGAGAATATCCTGGATGACAGACTGATTGCAGGATTTGAACAGAAGTGAGTGGAACAGTTAACAGTATTTCAATTCTTACACATTATTCAATTCCTTTAAGAGAAGTGATGTTTATGACACAGTAAGGACATTTGAGAAATCATTAAAAGGGGTAACACAATTCTCTCTGCTGTTTCTCTCTCATCCCAACATCAGTTTTCCTGTTCTCCCTCATTTTTCCATCTCTCTCTCTCTCTGTTGCGCTCTCTCTCCCTCTCTTTCACTCTGTCTATATATAAAGGTCTTATATCTGTGCAAGTCCTCTCTTTGTCTCTTCCTGCCAAACACACTTCAAAGCACTCTGCTGCTTACAGGGGGATCATGGAACTAAAATGATCCTGTGTGTGTGTGTGTGTGTCTCTCTCTCTTTCTCTGTTCAGTCTTAGTCAAACAAACGTCAAACTGTTATTCTTTAATTTTTTCTTCATTCAGATCCCTATGAGCTGACGCCATAGCAACCAACCGCTAGCTAGTCGTCCTGGGGACCGCTGTTCTGCCTTCACACACCCAGTCTGTCTCATATTGCACCCTATTGCCGATTATAGTGCAGTACTTTTGACCTGAGCTCATAGAGATTTGTTAACAGTAGTGCCCTACGTAGGGAATATGGTGCAATTTAAAAAAAATAATAATAATTTTGGGACGCCACCCCGGGTCTTTTGATCATCCCTGTCTAACTTGAAGTTGGGATGTATGAGAAACAGGATGTTACATTAATAAACGTTTCCTTCATTTGGCTTTGAACTGTATCAGTCGAGGCCTAGATGTTATTACTTCAATAATTGGCTCAATCCCAATTCAACCCATCCCAGCCTATTGTATCCAGGCAGGCGAGGGTTGTACTTCACTCCCTTTGTTTTTTTCCCTCAGAGAGCGTGAGAGAGAACTCCACGGACCAAAGAAGCGGGGACCCAAACCCAAAAACCTTCCTGCCAAGGTATTGTTTTGGATGTTCTTGTGTGCCACTATCACAACCACACCAGAATTAGGACTAGCTGATATATTACCTGTCCCAATGAGAATGTAAGAGCAAGACAAAACCTTTCCTGCTGGAAGTTATGATGATGATATTCTCCTTTTGAGTTTACGACTCACTTTACTTTCATCTCTCACCTTCTCTCTCCTCCCTTCTCAGGCACGTGGAGCCCAGAAGAGGGAGATCTCCACCCCTCGAGCTCCTCGCTCCACTTCTTCTTCTTCTCCTCGAGCCCCTCCATCCTCCTTCCCCTCTGCCTCTCCAGCGCCCTCCCCTAAACTCAACTCCCTGGCAGCGACACACAAGCTGAAGAAAGACATTCGCCGCTGCACTAGTATGTCCCGCCGCCCCTTACCTCGCCCCGACCCCCTGGCCTCTCCCGGATCCTTCTCCGGCTCCAGTGGGTTCCCCTCGCGGCCCCCCGTCTCCCCCTTCTCAGAGACCGTCCGCATCCTCAATCGTCGTGTCAAACCACGCGAGGTCAAACGGGGTCGCATCATCCTAAACCTCAAGGTCATCGACAAACCAGGAAGTGGAGGCGGAGGAAGGGGCGGCGGGGGTAACCGGAGGGCGCCTTCCAGCTCCATGTCCCTCCAAGGGGGTCGTCAGAACATCCCCTCCCGAAATAGGATCATAGGGAAGAGGAGTGGAGAGGCTCCGTACCGGCCCTTCCAGCCCATGCTGGGGTTCCCCATGTACGGGAAGCCGTTTGGTCTCCAGTGTGGCGGCCCCGGACCTCTACACCTTCCACACTCAGCTACAGGCTCCAGCACAGGGACCTCAGGGGCTAGGGACACCCAGCCACCCCCCTCTCCCTCCAGCTCCAGTGGATCCACCACACCCGCCCAGAACCATCCTACCCCTCCTGGACCCGCCACTGGGGCGTCTGCCTCTGGGTCGGCTCCCAACTTGAGCACCCAGGCTTTGGCCTCCTCTGCCAAGTCTACGCCTAGCCACCCCCCAGAGCTCCAGAAGAACCAGAATGCTGAACAAAGACCAAACCCCCTCCTCCCCTTCCTCTCCTTTGCTTCCGGATCCTCCTCTTCCTCCTTTGATGAAGAGGAGGATGATGTTGATGCTCTGGACCTTTCTGCACCTCAGGAGGGGAAGAGGAAGCTACGCCATCGGCGTCGGCAGAAACGCCAGCCGCCCTCCGTCAGTACCGCTTCCCCTCCTCACCCCCTGCCGCCAGCGCCTGCCCCTTGACCTCCAACCCTCAGAGGGTCCCCGCCGAGGGCGACCCCGACTGGCACCCGGAGATGGTGGCGAGCAGCACCAACGTGGTCGTGACCGACGTCACCACCAACCTCCTCACCGTCACTATCAAAGAGTTCCCCTCCCCCTCATCCCGCCCCTCCTCCCCCCAACCAATACACCCAGAAAATACCACCTCCTCCTCACTCCAAATGAAGAACCCCCCACAAACCAAGCCATAGGAAGAGATCAAAGAAGTGGAGATGAATGAGTTAGCCTGGCTCCCTGATCTGTTTGTGCTTTCTTGGCCAACTCCTGTGGTCATTGTCTGGGACCAGGCTAGGGAGTAATGCTGTATTAACACAGAAGGTTAAAAAAAAACTTCCAATAATAATCAAATTCAGGCCATTTGAATATTGAAGAAGAGCGTTATTTTTTGGAACAGAACTATAAAAAGCTAAGAGCAGGACGTGCAATATACATCTATAATAATGCTGATTGTCTATCTTTATGCAGCATGATTTCTCTTCTGAGGATCAATAAAGTTTATTCAATTCATGTCCACTCTCGCAACCGTGACTGTTTGGAGGCTGGTAACAGACACCTTCAGTCGTAATAACGTTCAAATCAATTCAATCTTTATTGTAGGGAAATTCATACAACCGACAAGTGTTTGTTATTTGTTCATATTTAAACCCATTTTCTCCATTGGAAGTCCAACTCTTTAAGGTTTAAATGAGGTGATGAAATGACGTTGCACTCGCTTTGTTGGGCTTCGGCAATACTGCATTTCTACGTTGAGATATTTAGCAACGCACTTGACTCCATTGTTGACAACAACCGTATTCTGTATCATTTCCGTATCCAATATCCACATGTGAATTACAAGCCCTTCTTCTTTCCCCCTCTCTCTCTCTCTCTCGAATGCACAGGCCGATATAAGTATATATTTATATGCACGCACAACGTTAATTCAGCTGCAAAAATAATACAAATAAGCGAGGAAAGCATAGAAAGTTAAGTTATTGCTTTTCTTATTGCCATGTTCCAATGCCTGCCTTTAACTCGCTGTCGCCTTCAAGATTCCAGAATGTCCAGTATTCCTGGAACCTCAGTCAGGACGCTAAACGGACTCTCTAATTATTTAAGCTGTGGACTGCATGGAGTGGGAGTAATGACGATGTAGTATGTAACCTATCCACCGTGAACACTTCTGTTTGCACCTACCAGATATTCTCTGTGGAATAACCTGTAGTCCAAACCTCTCAATGGCCTTCTGACCCAGTTTGTGTTGACGTTCTGATATCCTGGTCCCAGATCTGACCATCTTCTGGTGCTGCCCCTGTTTCTATAGGGCCCCCCCCCCCTCTCTCTCTCTGTCTGGTGTATTTGTACAATATTATTACAATATTTAAAAGCATGTGTTGCCTTATAGCTGCTCAGTTCCAACTCCACTGCATCTGGTCCGTATACTGTATTAGATCGATGGTTGATTGTCGTCTAGTCTTTGATACTGTGATAATAATAATACACATCCTACCACAAACACATCTTCATTCAGCTGTTAATGGATAAAACAGATTCTCTTGACTGTCATTGGCTAAACCAGTAGATTGTCTTGACTGTCATTGGTTAAGCCAGTAGGAGTGTTCATGTACTTCTTGGTGGTGATTTAACAGTTGATTATAAATAGGTAGCACAACTTGACATAGTGGCCTACATTTATACCAAGCAGGGCTCTAGATTTCTTTTGTTGAGAACTTTTTTTTTTTTTCATTTGTCAATTTTTGGATGTAATTTCAAGAGCCATGTCATTGGCACTTTAATGTAATGACAAGAAGCCGACCTGAAGAATCAAATATTAAATGTTTGTCCATGTGAACTGTTTTATGGGGGGGGGGTTCATTTCGAGGGCTTTTGCTTATGTACCTCATATATTTTTGAATGAAGCGTAATGTGTATGCTTTAACTTTTTTAATTATTACCTTTGATTGTTATTGTTTTGATTCATGTCCAATATGGGTTTGATAAGAATGGAAAACCCCAGATTTTTAATGAATTATAAATGTGTATCAAGACTGCATTTTGTGTCTCGTAATATTGGTAATATGAATGATGTACATTGAATTGTTGTTAATGGTAATGATGATGATGATAATGACGAGGATAATGTCGATTGGTAACGTTGTGATAATGTAGCTGAAGCATGTTTTGCGAGCCCTTATTGTACAGGTAAGGTGAGCGTGGTCATGTTGACATTCGTTCGTTGTTGCTTTCTGTATATGTTCTGTTGTGCGAGGCTTTTAATAAACACCTCCAAGACCGTTCTTTTTGTCGTTCATCTCTTCAGTTCTTTTCAGAGGAATTCTCTGACCTCTTTTTATATGCTGATTCTTGTGAGTTTATCGCTTTAAGATTCAATCTGGAATCTTGGCTTTCAACTGAAGGAGAAGGTTGTATTTGATTCTCTATGGCTGGTTTCCAGGGCCCGGATCAAGCCTAGTCCTAGATTTAGAGTAGTAGGTCTGGGGAAACTGGCCTGAGCTCAGACCACTGTTTGTAGTTCCCTGATGGTCCACATGGTGGCACTGTTAACACAGGTCACATGGGCAGGATTTTTGCTCTTAGCCTGCACTCTCAAAAGGTTTGAAGAGATGAAGGTTGGGGCGATGGTTGTGCTTCCAGGGCTTTGGTGGACTTCAGGGGTTAGCCACGGAACACAGAAGTTGAGAGAATATCTGTAGACACACTATTGTGAGAAAAGATAGCCCCTTCTCTTCCCATTGTCCTTCCCACGACCTGTTTTAAGTACCTAGGTGTACACATCACAGACAAACATCAGACAGTGTGGTGAAGAAGACGCAACAGTCACCCAAAACCCTGACAAACTTTTACAGATTGCACAATTGAGAGGATCCTGTTGGGCTGTATCACAGCCTGGTATGATGGCAACTGCACGGCCCTCTCCAGAGGATGGTGCAGTCTGCACAACGCATCACCTGGGGCAAACTACCTGCCCTCCATGATACCTACAGCACCCGATGTCACAGGAAGGCCTAAAAGATCATCAAGGACAACAACCACCCGAGCCTCTGCCTGTTCACCCTGCTATCATCCAGAAAGCGAGGTCAGTACAGGTGCATCAAAGCTGGGACCGAAAGACTGAAAAACAGCTTTCATCTCAAGGCCATCAGACTGCTAAACAGAAATCACTAACTCAGAGAGGCTGCTGCCTACATTGAGACTCAATCAAGGGCCACTTTAATAAATGGATCACTAGTCACTTTATACAATACCACTCAAAATAATGGCACTTTAATAATGTTTACATATCTTATGTATCACATGTATATACTGTATTTTATACCATCTATTGCACCTTGCATATCCCGCTCGGCTATCGCTCATCCATATATTTCTATGTACATATTCTCATCCACCCCTTTAGATTTGTGTGTATAAGATAGTTGTTGTGGAATTGTTACATTACTTGTTAGATATTACTGCACTGTCGGAACTAGAAGCACAAGCATTTCGCTACACTCGCATTAACATCTGCTAACCATGTGTATGTGACCAATAAATTGTGATTCGATTTGTATGCCTTGTCTACTATTGTCCTATTCTACCACACTCCTCACCTTCAATCCTTCATCTCCCTTTAGCATCCATGTCCTCAACTCTCTACCACCTTCTCCCATCCAGCCCAGCCCATAACCTGGCAGGCCACCCATGGTCCCCCCTCCTCTCCCAACCACAGCCAGTCCTCCTCTGGATGGCCTCAATCCTCTCTAGTTTGGTCTCCCTGTTCCTCCATTCTCTCCCAGAACCAGCCCATCCTCCCTTCTCCTCACCCTCTCTCCTCTCCCCATCTCTGGCTGGCCTCCCATTGCGGTTTAGGGACTGGACAGATGGGACTTCCTAGTGTGATGGCTGTCACTCCAGGACATCTACAGCACCTGGTGTCACAGGAAGAAGAAGATCATCAAGGACCTCAGCCACCCACGTCATGGCCTGTTCACCCCGCTACCATCTAGAACCCGGAAACAGTACAGGTGCATCAAAGCTGGGACTGAGAGACTGAAAAATAGCTTCTATCTTCAGGCCTTCAGACTGTTAAACAGTCACCACTAGCCGGCCTCAGTACTCTGTCCTGAACCTTAGAGACTGCTTCCCTAATTACACAGTCATTGAACACTGGTCACTTTAATCATGTTTACATACTGTTTTACCCACTTCGTATGTATATAATGTATTCTAGTCAAGGCTTATCCTAACTACTGCGGTACACCTTTTCTACTCATAAACTGTCCATACTGTCTATGCCCACCATCATATACATAATCTGAGTACACAAAACATTATGAACACCTGCTCTTTCCATGACATAGACTGACCAGGTGGATCCAGATGCAAGCTATGATCCCTTATTGAGTTCCCTTGTTAAATCCACTTCAATCAGTGTAGATGAAGGGGAGGAGACAGGTTAAAGAATGATTTTTAAGCCTTGAGACAATTGAGACATGGACTGTGTGTGTGTGCCATTCAGAGGGTGAATGGGCAAGACAGAATATTTAAGTGCCTTTGAACAGCTGTGGTAGTTGGTGCCAGGCCACTGGCTAGTGCCAAGAACTGCAACACTGCCGGGTTTTTCAGCTCAACAGTGTCCTGTGTGTATCGAGAATGGTCCATCACCCAAAGGACATCCAGCCAACTTGACACAACTATAGGAAGCATTGATGACAACTTGGGCCAGCATCCCTGCGGAACGCTTTCGACACGTAGAGTCCATGCCCCGACAGAGTGAGGCTGTTCTGAGTGCGGGGATTGACTGTATTGTTTTGTGTTGTTAGATATTACTACACAGCTGGAGCTAAAAACATAACAATTTCCCTGCACCTGCGATAAAATCTGCAAAATATGTACGCGACCAATAACGTTGAATTTGATTTGATTTACCAGAGTATATTGTCCAGGCAGACTAGACTAGACTCGTGCTGTGCGTGGGGGATATCGTATCGAAGTGGTTTATGTTCCGGTCTGGTAATAGAGGATGTATGCCTCATACACACTTCTGCTGTGAGCGCGCACATACACACACACAATCCATAAACGGGTGTAGTATTTTGGTCTCTCTCTCTCTCTCTCTCTCTCTCTCTCTCTCTCTCTCTCTCTCTCTCTCTCTCTCTCTCTCTCTCTCACACACACACACACACGCGCCTCTACCATATTAGATGGTGTTTATAATGTTATTTTCTTCTTCACCTCCAATGACGCATCCCACACATACACACCCTCCACTCCCTCGTCTGTCTCCCCGCCTACTCTGTCACGGTTCCCATAGTAACTACGGACGGAGGACAGGAGCGGAGCTTAGCAACACCGAGAGAGGGAGACGGTCTTTCGATTTAGGCCTGCTGACAGAACAATCGGTATTTCTACATTTAGAGAAAAACGCAACAAACGCGTCTGTCAACCGCTGTCGTTTGTTTCCTGCGCGTTGGGAGATTTTTTTTAGGGGTGGCGTATTATAATATAGGCCTAGGTTATTCGTTTTATTTAATCATATAAAAAGCAGGTAGATTAATCAACTGATAGGCTATCGAGGAGCGGATTATGAAATCGCACGAGTGATGTTGGCTATAGCATTTTCATAGCCTAATGTAATCTAGATTGTGCGGGGGAAAACGGACCTTATTTTTCAGTAGAATCTATCTTGCCAACTGAATTTGATCTCTGATTTGTAGGCTAATCTATCGATCACTTTAGCCCATCTCGCCGCGCTGCCGCTATGAAGTTCGTTGTAGTCTTGGTCGGTGCTGGTTCCGTGGTCTTCCTCGGCGCGGTCATCTGCATCATCGCCAGTGTTTACCCGCGGAAAGCTGCCGCGCCCCAGGAACTGTCCGACAACGCGACTCTGTCTGCTGAGCCCTTGTTTTCCCTGGGCTCGGTGGCTCACGCCGGTCCATTGGGCGCTCTCCATGGTTCTGAATCCTACGAGGGCGGCGGAGGAGGCGGCTTGGGGCTGGGGGGTCCCTCCACTCTCAACGAGCTCAGCCCCGGGGAGGTGACCGGTGGTGGTGGAGGGGCGCCGAAACAGTTCAGTTTCAGCCGGCTCATCTGCACTCCGATTCCCGCCGG
>NC_088216.1:16515535-16520535 GCF_036934945.1 Oncorhynchus masou masou
GCTATGTCCTCTCCTTTAGTCTGACAGAGTACAACCACCCTGACGGCTATGTCCTACCCTTCAGTCTGACAGAGTACAACCACCCTGACGGCTATGTCCTACCCTTCAGTCTGACAGAGTACAACCACCCTGACGGCTATGTCCTCTCCTTCAGTCTGACAGAGTACAACCACCCTGAAGGCTATGTCCTACCCTTCAGTCTGACAGAGTACAACCACCCTGACGGCTATGTCCTACCCTTCAGTCTGACAGAGTACAACTACCCTGACGGCTATTTCCTCTCCTTCAGTCTGACAGAGTACAACTACCCTGACGGCTATGTCCTCTCCTTCAGTCTGACAGAGTACAACTACCCTTCAGTCTGACAGAGTACAACAACCCTGTAGGCTATGTCCTCTCCTTCAGTCTGACAGAGTACAACCACCCTGACGGCTATGTCCTCTCATTCAGTCTGACAGAGTACAACCACCCTGACGGCTATGTCCTCTCCTTCAGTCTGACAGAGTACAACCACCCTGACGGCTATGTCCTCTCATTCAGTCTGACAGAGTACAACCACCCAGACGGCTATGTCCTCTCCTTCAGTCTAACAGAGTACAACCAGCCTGACGGCTATGTCCTCTCATTCAGTCTGACAGAGTACTACCACCCTGACGGCTATGTCCTCTCCTTCAGTCTGACAGAGTACAACCACCCAGACGGCTATGTCCTCTCCTTCAGTCTAACAGAGTACAACCACCCTGACGGCTATGTCCTCTCCTTCAGTCTGACAGAGTACAACCACCCTGAAGGCTATGTCCTCTCCATCAGTCTGACAGAGTACAACCACCCTGACGGCTATGTCCTCTCATTCAGTCTGACAGAGTACAACCACCCAGATGGCTATGTCCTCTCCATCAGTCTGACAGAGTACAACCACCCTGACGGCTATGTCCTCTCCTTCAGTCTGACAGAGTACAACCACCCTGACGGCTATGTCCTTTCCTTCAGTCTGACAGAGTACAACCACCCTGACGGCTATGTCCTACCCTTCAGTCTGACAGAGTACAACCACCCTGACGGCTATGTCCTCTCCTTCAGTCTGACAGAGTACAACCACCCTGACGGCTATGTCCTCTCCTTCAGTCTGACAGAGTACAACCACCCTGACGGCTATGTCCTCTCCTTCAGTCTGACAGAGTACAACCACCCTGACGGCTATGTCCTCTCCATCAGTCTGACAGAGTACAACCACCCTGACGGCTATGTCCTCTCCTTCAGTCTGACAGAGTACAACCACCCTGACGGCTATGTCCTACCCTTCAGTCTGACAGAGTACAACCACCCTGACGGCTATGTCCTACCCTTCAGTCTGACAGAGTACAACCACCCTGACGGCTATGTCCTCTCCTTCCGTCTGACAGAGTACAACTACCCAGACGGCTATGTCCTACCCTTCCCCATGAGGACCAAGTACATGTAACAACCATCTCTCTCCCCTCCTTCTCCATCTCTCTCCCCTCCTTCTCATCTCTCTCCCCTCCTTCTCCATCTCTCTCCCCTGATCCTCCATCTCTCTCCCCTCCTTCTCCATCTCTCTCCCCTCCTTCACCATCTCTCTCCCCTCCTTCTCCATCTCTCCCTCCCTCTCTCCTTCAGGTCTGACAGAGTACAATTATCCAGACGGCTATGTCCTCTCCTTCCCCGTGAGGACCAGATACATGTACGGCCTGGTGCGGAGAGAAATGCCAGAGATGTATGCCTTCACCGCCTGCGTCTGGCTCAAGGTGAAAGAGGGGGGTATCGGCACCCCCTTCTCCTACTCTGTCCCGGGACAACCCAACGAGCTGGTGCTGCTGCAGGGGATACACAACCCTGTCGAGCTTCTTATCAACGACAAGGTTGGAGTGTGTGTGTGTGTGTGTCATTATCATATTCATTACTGAAACATATCAGTTATCTCCTCCTATTGTTCATACTTGTATAGTTTTATGAATAACATTGATTGGTCGATCGATTGATTGATTGATTGATTGATTGACTGATTGGTGATTGAGCTAAATGTCCCTTCCCTCACTTCTAGGTGGCTCAGCTGCCCCTGTCCCTTGCCCAGGGTGTGTGGGAGCACATATGTTTGAGCTGGACCCTCAGAGACGGGGTATGGAAGGCCTACCAGGGGGGGAAGCTGAAGGGGCGCGGAGAGGGGCTGGCCGCATGGCACCCCATCAAGCCAGGAGGAGTGCTCATTCTGGGGCAGGAGCAGGTGGGTGAGAGGGATGGAGGTCTGGAGGGGTGGAGAGTTAAAGGGATGGAGGTCTGGTGGAGAGTTGGAGGTCTGGAGAGTTAGAGGGATAGAGGTCTGGTGGAGAGTTAGAGTGATGGGTGGTGGAGAGTTAGAGGGATGGAGTGATGGGTGGTGGAGTGTTATAGGGATGGCGTGATGGAGGGGTGGAGAGTTAGAGGGATGGAGTGATGGGTGGTGGAAGGATGGAGGGGTGGAGGGATGAGAGATTGAGGGGGGTGGCTTATCCTGTGGCAAGAGGAAGTGAGAAGGGTGGGGTCGAGGTGGAGGGTGGAGGAATGGAGAGATGGATGGGGTGGAGTGATAGAGGGATAGAAGGGTAATAAGAAACCTTGAGAGGAACCAGACTTTTCTGTCAGGCTGGGTGGCTGGCTGGCTGGGTGACTGGCTGGCTGGGTGGCTGGGTGGCTGGCAGGCTAGGTGGCTGGCTGGCTGGGTGGCTGGCTGGCTGGCTGGCTGGCTGGCTGGGTGGCTGGCTGGCTGGGTGGCTGGCTGGCTGGGTGGCTGGCTGGGTGGGTGGGTGGCTGGCTGGCTGGCTGGCTGGGTGGCTGGCTGGGTGACTGGCTGGCTGGCTGGCTGGCTGGCTGGGTGGCTGGGTGGCTGGCTGGCTGGCTGGCTGGCTGGGTGGCTGGCTGGGTGGGTGGGTGGCTGGCTGGCTGGCTGGCTGGGTGACTGGCTGGCTGGGTGGGTGGCTGGCTGGCTGGGTGGGTGACTGGCTGGCTGGGTGACTGGCTGGCTGGGTGGCTGGCTGGCTGGGTGGATGGGTGGCTGGCTGGGTGGGTGGCTGGGTGACTGGCTGGCTGGGTGGGTGGGTGGCTGGCTGGCTGGGTGACTGGCTGGCTGGCTGGCTGGCTGGGTGACTGGCTGGCTGGCTGGGTGACTGGCTGGGTGACTGGCTGGCTGGGTGGGTGGCTGGCTGGCTGGCTGGGTGACTGGCTGGCTGGGTGGCTGGCTGGCTGGCTGGCTGGCTGGATGGATGGGTGACTGGCTGGCTGGGTGGCTGGCTGGCTGGCTGGCTGGGTGGCTGGATGGCTGGCTGGCTGGATGGGTGACTGGCTGGCTGGGTGACTGGCTGGGTGACTGGCTGGCTGGGTGGCTGGCTGGATGGGTGGCTGGCTGGCTGGCTGGGTGGATGAGTTGTATTGTAATCCCTGATCTCTCTCTTTTTCTTTCACTCTCTATCATCTCTATCATATTATATTTCCTTTCTAGGACACGCTGGGCGGTCGTTTCGACGCCTCCCAGGCCCTGGTTGGGGAGCTCTCCCAGTTCAACCTGTGGGACAGGGTCCTGAAGCCTGCTGAGGTATCCGCTCTGGCTGCCTGTTCCTTGGGCACACTGGGCAACGTGGCCCCCTGGACAGACCAGGACGTGGAGGTCTACGGAGGGGCCACCAAGGAGGCTGTGGACCCCTGCAACCAGCCACCCCGGGCCAGCCCCAGCTCTAGCCCTAAACAGTGAGGGGTTAGATGGGTTGGTAGAGGGGTCTCTTGGTTGTTATAAAGGGGAGCCGCTCAGTGAGGCCAGAGGGGTAGTTGGTTTGTTGATGCTCCTCATAAGAGGGGGGTTTAAGGTGTTTTTCTGGGGCAGGGGTTGTGTGATGGGAAACTGGGGTAGAGATGGAGAGTCAGTTGAGTTGTTTTAAAGGGGCATTGCTATTTCCTAGAGAGGGTGGGTGTGCTTGAGGAAGCCTTTCGGAGGGTCTGGGATCAGGGGGCGTAGAGATTAGTTGAGTAGGAGTGTTGTTATCTGGGTGTTGTTCACCCACTGAAGGTGTTAACATCAACAGCGCTACAGCTGTTGAGAACAACACCCAGACTAGCTTTAGCTCCGCGGCCATGTGGGAAGATGTTAAGGGTAAGGTGCTGGTTTTTTCACCCCTCTGATTTGTGTTTTAGAGAGTTGGGGGGGGGTTCTCAGCCCCCCAGGGAAGAGCTACATACACCACGCCTCATCTCATCACATCTCATCTCATTTCATCATGTGTTCTGAAGCTTGTGCTTCTAACTTTGGAATAGGGATTTTCTTCTGTTTTTGGAGATGTGTTGCTACTCAACTGTGTTTGTGATCAACAACAGCTCGGTAAAAGTGAGCGTCTGTACTGCTTTTTCTACTGCGCATTTTGTTGATTTTCTTTGCAGCAATGTTTTTTTTCTAACACTGTCTTCTTTCCATGTATGTTTGTTACGTGCTTTCAGATAAACTCTGTTTGACCTGTTGCGACCTCTCACAAAGATGCCATTGTAACGGCCCAGCACAACGTATTGCCAGAGACATAGCTGTTGCAAGTCTCATGGATCATGTAAATTAAGACGCCAATTGATTTCTTAGATTCATAACATCCATCTGGTTGACTTAAAGAGGCAATTTGTTAAGTGATTCGTACATCCATTGTGGCAGGGTGTCCGCTTTGTTGTTGTTTCAACTGCAGATTCGCCCTTTACAGTGATTTGTGACCTGTCTCAATGTGTTTTTTTTAATGTAAAGCTGATGGAATGGAATGTATATCTGTATGCATGAGAAAAGCGTTTTCAAAATTAAGAGGTCAGAGGTCAGATTTCTAAATAGTCCTGTTTCCAAGACAGCAACAACACAAAAATGTACAACAATATTAACTATTGAATGGTGTGCTTCACCCCGCAAAGGCCAAAATGAATACGCACCTCAAAGAATGTGTATTTAGCTTGATCTTACCTTCACAGAATTGCTTAATAAGTGG
>NC_088216.1:16525535-16530535 GCF_036934945.1 Oncorhynchus masou masou
TGTTTTTAATGTTCCTGTTGAAGGGATCCGTTTGTTGCTATGGTTGAAAATGTCTCCTTAACAACCGGACTAAAAGTGGAGTAAACTTCGGTTGTATTACCAAACGGTACGTAAGTACCTTTCTAAAAACGTATCTCTACAATAAAATCACATAAATTACAACGGGCAAGTAAGAATTCAAGTTATTGTGGAAGTGAAACAACAGCATGTAGTCGGCTATTGCTAGCTAGCCAAATTGCTAACGTTAGCCTGCTAGCTACCCAACAAAAACAAAGCTACCAGTAACGTTACATAAAGAAAACAAAAAAAAACATGTTAAGCAAACTTTGGCAAGCAACATAGCTACGCATTTAACTTTAGCACACGTTCTCATCCATGCACAGGGTAGGTTGACGTAACGTACCAATAGTTAATCAGTAACGTTAGCTTTACTATATCTCTTTGGACACTGTTAACTAACCTCCAGACGAGCTTCAATGCCATACAACTCTCCTTCCGTGGCCTCCAACTGCTCTTAAACGCAAGTACAACTAAATGCATGCTCTTCAACCGATCGCTGTCCGCCTGACTAGCATCACTACTCTGGATGGTTCTAACCTAGAATATGTGGACAACTACGAATCCCAAGGTGTCTGGTTAGACTGTAAACTCTCCTTCCAGACTCACATTAAGCATCTCCAATCCAAAATGAATTCTAGAATTGGCTTCATACCCTCTTAAAACTGACCATCCTACCGATCCTCGTCTTCGGTGATGTCATCTATAAAATTGCCTCCAACACTCTACTCAACAAACTGGATGCAGTCTATCACAGTGCCATACGTTTTGTCACCAAAGCCCCATACACTACCCACCATTGTGACCTGTACGCCCTCGTTGGCTGGCCCTCGCCTCATACTCGTCGCCAAACCCACTGGCTCCAGGTCATCTACAAGTCTTTGCTAGGTAAAGGCCCACCTTATCTCAGCTCACTGGTCACCATAGCAGCACGCGCTCCAGCAGGTATATCTCTGCACCTGTACATAGCCCATCTGTAAACAGCCCATCTATCTACCTACCTCATCCCCATACTGTATTTATTTATTTATTTATATTGCTCCTTGCACCCCAGTATCTCTACTTGCACATTCATCTTCTGCACATCTACCATTCCAGTGTTTAATTGCTATATTGTAATTACTTTGCCACCATGGCCTATTTATTGCCTTAACTCCCTTATCTTACCTCATTTGCACTCACTGTATATAGACTTTTTGTTTTCTTTTGTTCTACTGTATTATTGACTATGTTTTGTTTATTCCATGTGTAACTCTGTGTTGTTGTATGTGTCGAATTGCTATGCTTTATCTTGGCCAGGTCACAGTTGCAAATAAGAACTTGTTCTCAACTAGCCTACCTGGTTAAATAAAGGTGAAATAAAATAAATATAGGTAGCTAGCGAAGTTAGCATGCTACAAAGTTACTGATTCGTTTAGCTAGCTATGAAGAAACTAGTTAAGCCTTAACCAGTGTCTCTGTGTTTGTAGCGGTGGGGTGGAATGGCAGAGACAGCAGAGAGTAAGAAAGAAGAGGCAGACTACAAAAGGCTGCACAGCTTTCCTCTTATCAGGGTGAGGTGTGTGTGTGTGTGTGTGTGTGTGTGTGTGTGTGTGTGTGTGTGTGTGTGTGTGTGTGTGAGAGAGATCAGGGTAAGGTGTGTGTGTGTGTGTGTGAGATCAGGGTAAGGTGTGTGTGATGACATGTTGTTTCCCTCCGCAGCACACAGACATGCCAGAGGAGATGAGAGTGGAGACCATGGAGCTCTGTGTCACAGCCTGCGAGAAGTTCGCCACCAACAATGAGGTGTGTGTGTAAAATGCAGAGCTATGACACCTGGAAAGTTTGTTTGGATATGACTAGCAACATGACATCAATACCTATGGTGAGTTACTGTACTTGACAAATCTCTCTCTCTCCCCCTTTTCACTCCCCCCCACCCCCACTCCACCTCCCTCTCTCAGAGTGCAGCGAAGATGATCAAGGAGTCCATGGATAAGAAGTTTGGCAGCTCGTGGCACGTGGTCATCGGTGAGGGCTTTGGCTTCGAGGTGACACACGAGGTCAAGAACCTGCTCTACATGTTCTTTGGAGGAAGCCTGGCCGTGTGTGTCTGGAAGTGCTCCTAGCATCAACAACCAAATTAGATCTATAGATCTGTCTGTCCATCTACACTATATATACACACACAAAGGTATAGTGGATTTGGCTATTTCAGCCACACCCGCTGACAGGTGTATAAAATCGAGCACACAGCCATGCAATCTCTATAGACAAGCATTGGCAGTAGAATGGCCTCACTGAAGAGCTCAGTGACTTTCAATGTGGCACCATCATAGGATGCCACCTTTCCAACAATTTTGTTGGAAAGTCAGTTTGTAAAATGTCTGCCCTGCGAGAGCTGGCCTGGTCAACTGTAAGTGCTGTTATAGTGAAGTGGAAACGTCTAGCAGCAACAATGGCTCAGCCGCGAAGTGGTAGGCCACACAAGCTCACAGAACAGGACCGCTGATGCGCTTAGCATGTACAAATGGTCTGTCCTCAGTTGCAACACTCACTACTATCTATCTGTCCATGGATCATCTCTCTCTGTCAGTTAGCTTTCTCTTTCTTATTCTCTCCCGTCTGAATTGAGTTACTGTATCCTGTCCAATTGGACTTGTTCTTAAAATGCTGTGTGTGAATTCACTTCGACACAAATGAAATGCAGCCAGCGTCTCCAATGTGTGTGTGTGTGTGTGTGTGTGTGTGTGTGTGTGTGTGTGTGTGTGTGTGTGTGTGTGTGTGTGTGTGTGACACACATCTCATTCATTCCATTCAATATGTTTTAGTATTTTATAATTGTAAGTATGTGTAAATACTTTGCCGATTGGATTTTTAAAATATTTTTCTGTTTTTTACAGATACAGTACATACAACTGTTGTTGACAAACAATTTGTTGTTTGACACACATCTCATTCATTCCATTCAATATGTTTTAGTATTTTATAATTGTAAGTATGTGTAAATACTTTGCCGATTGGATTTTTAAAATATTTTTCTGTTTTTTACAGATACAGTACATACAACTGTTGTTGACAAACAATTTGTTAGTATTTGTAGCTGACAGGTTGATACTGGCAATGTGATTGATTTTCTGTTTGAAATGAACTGATTGTGAAATAAAACCTGAATTGTACTGAGAAACATACTCACTATGAGTGTTACTGTCTAGTTGTCTGTGTAGTAGAGCCTCTCTTTCACATCTTTCTCTATCTGATAACTCTCTTCTTTCTATCTTCTTTAAATGGTACATAGAGAGGGGGGGTAACCAATTTTGAGTAGGGGAGACAGAGACTTGATGATTTGTTTTGTGGAAGACATGTTCTTGTGATTACAGAATATCCTAACACTCATTGGTTACTAGAGACCTGGTTGGTTTCTATAGGGACATGGTTACATGGGGATAGAATATGGTTTCTTTTGGGACATGGTTACATGGGGATAGAATATGGTTGCTATAGGGACATGGTTACATGGGGATAGAATATGGTTGCTATAGGGACATGGTTACATGGGGATAGAATATGGTTGCTATAGGGACATGGTTACATGGGGATAGAATATGGTTGCTATAGGGACATGGTTACATGGGGATAGGGAATATGGATGCTATAGGGACATGGTTACATGGGGATAGAATATGGTTGCTATAGGGACATGGTTACATGGGGATAGAATATGGTTGCTATAGGGACATGGTTACATGGGGATAGAATATGGTTGCTATAGGGACATGGTTACATGGGGATAGAATATGGCTGCTATAGGGACATGGTTACATGGGGATAGAATATGGATGCTATAGGGACATGGTTACATGGGGATAGAATATGGATGCTATAGGGACATGGTTACATGGGGATAGAATATGGTTGCTATAGGGACATGGTTACATGGGGATAGAATATGGCTGCTATAGGGACATGGTTACATGGGGATAGAATATGGTTGCTATAGGGACATGGTTACATGGGGATAGAATATGGCTGCTATAGGGACATGGTTACATGGGGATAGAATATGGTTGCTATAGGGACATGGTTACATGGGGATAGAATATGGTTGCTATAGGGACATGGTTACATGGGGATAGAATATGGTTGCTATTGGCAGCAGCTTGAGAAAGGACTGACTTTTTTGCCCTCAGAACAGCCTCAGTTCGTCAGGACATGGACTCTACAAGGTGTTGACAGCATTCCACAGGGATGCTGGCCCATGTTGACTCCAATACTTTTCCCAGTTGTGTCAAGTTGGCTGGATGTCCTTTGGGTGGTGGACCATTCTTGATACACACAAGAAACTGTTGAGTGTGAAAAACCCAGCAGCGTTGCGGTTCTTGACACAAACCAGTGCACCTGGCACTTACTACCATACCCAGTTCAAAGGCACTTCCATGTCTTGTCCATTCACCCTCTGAAAGGCATACATACACAATCCATGTCTCAATGTTTAAAAATCCTTCTTAAACACTGATTGAAGTGGATTTAACAATTGACATCAATAAGGGATCATAGCTTCCACCTGGATTTACCTGGTCAGTCTGTCAGGGAAAGAGCAGGTGTTCATAATATTTTATCCACTCAGTGTATATAGGGGATAGAAGTCATTTTCTTTATGGTTGGATATCAGGGAGACATATATGACTAAATCATTTATCTGAAAATAAACTATAGGGGGGTGAGAATGCAAGATTTTGACAGGAGGGGAAAGTAACACAATTTTGACGAGGGAAAATACAAGGATTTTGACAGAGAAAGAAAGCAGGATTAGTGAAAGGAGGGAAAAGAACGAGGGAGATTTTGGCAGAGGAGGGGAAAGCGAGAGAGGGACAGATTTAGTTGTTGACAGATTATTACACGGGTAGTGTGTGTTGCAATCTGGACAGAAGCAGCTGCTTACTCAAAGACTGACCTCTGATCAG
>NC_088216.1:16533035-16709929 GCF_036934945.1 Oncorhynchus masou masou
AAACAGACAGACAGACAGACAGACAGACAGACAGACAGAAAGATAGAGAGAAAGAGGGATGATAAACAGACAGGTAAGACATACATTGGCACACCTCCCTGCCTATGCCAGGGGACAAACAAACAGACAGACAGACAGACAGACATATAGACAGAGAGACAGACAGACACAGAAACAAGACAGACAAGCATACACACAGACAAGCAGACAAAGACAAACAGAAGGACAGACATGTACAGGGAAAGATAGAGAGAAAGAGGGATGAGTAAACAACTTTATTGCTCTAACAGCATGCCATTCGGGTCTAGGTACTCTAACCTGGCACACCTCCCTGCCTATGTTGTATTGGGGGATCAGAGAGATAGGGGGTATCTGGAAGGGATAGAGATCTAGGAGAAAGAAAACAGATTGATATAGTATTTGAATTGACAAGATATCAGTTGAGCTCTGTCTCATTCCGGATAGTGAGGAAACAAGTATCTAAAAACAAGAAAGGAGTTGTATTGGGGGGAGGTAGAACATAAGGGGGAGGTATCTAGGTAGTTGTTTGGGGGTATTAAAGAAAGGTAAAGTTGTGGGAGGAAATTGGGGGGAAGGTAGTTGTAAAAGGATTGGGGGGAGGAGAAAGGTAGTTGTATTGGGAGGTATCTAGGTGTAGTTGTAAGGGTATCTAGGTAGTTGTATTTATCTCAGTTGTATTGGGGGTATCTAGGTATTTGTATTGGGGGTATCTAGGTAGTTGACCCTCAGTAAATTGGGGGAGTTGTGGTGGTAGTTGGGTATCTGGTGGGGGGAGTCTGTGCTTTGTGTATTAGGAGTTGTATTGGGGGTATGTAGGTATTACTTTGGGGGTAAATCTAAATTGTATCTAGGTAGTTGTATTCCCTCAGTAGTTGTATTGGGGGTATCTAGGTAGTTGTATTTGTATCTAGGTAGTTGTATTGTATCTAGGTAGTTGTATTGGGGGTATCTAGGCAGTTGTATTGGGGGGTATCTAGGTAGTTGTATTGGGGGGTATCTAGATAGTTGTATTGGGGGTATCTAGGTAGGATTGGGGGGATCTAGGTATTTGTATTAAAGTAATCTAGGTAGTTGTATTGGGGGGTATCTAGGTAGTTGTATTGGGGGTATCTAGGGGTATTGGGGGGTATCTAGGTAGTTGTATTGGGGGTATCTAGGTAGTTGTTGTTTAGGTAGTTGATTGGGGGGTATCTAGGTAGTTGTATTGGGGGGAAGGTAGTTGTATTGGGGGTATCTAGGTATTTGAATTGGGAGGTATCTAGGTAGTTGTTGTATTAGTTGATTGGGGGTATCTAGGTAGTTGTATTGGGGGTATCTAGGTAGTTGTATTGGGAGGTATCTAGGTAGTTGTTTGGGGGGGGGTATCTAGGTAGTTGTATTGGGGGTATCTAGGTAGTTGTATTGGGGGAATCTAGGTAGTTGTATTGGGGGATCTAGGTAGTTGTATTGGGGGTATCTAGGTAGTTGTATTGGGGGTATCTAGGTAGTTGGGTATTGGGAGGTATCTAGGTAGTTGTATTGGGGGTATCTAGGTAGTTGTATTGGGGGTATCTAGGTAGTTGTATTGGGGGGTATCTAGGTAGTTGTTTTGGGGGGTATCTAGGTAGTTGTATTAGTTGGGGGTATCTAGGTAGTTGTATTGGAGGGTATCTAGGTAGTTGTATTGGGGGGTATCTAGGTAGTTGTATTGGGGGTATCTAGGTAGTTGTATTGGGGGGTATCTAGGTAGTTGTATTGGGGGTATCTAGGTAGTTGTATTGGGGTTTTGGGGTATCTAGGTAGTTGTTTTGGATTGGGGGTATCTAGGTAGTTGTTTTGGAGGGTATCTAGTTGGTAGTATTGTTTTGTATTGGGGGTATCTAGGTAGTTGTATTGGAGGGTATCTAGGTAGTTGTATTGGGGGGTATCTAGGTAGTTGTATTTTGGAGGGTATCTAGGTAGTTGTATTGGGGGTATCTAGGTAGTTGTATTGGGGGTATCTAGTTGTAGTTGTTTTGGAGGTATCTAGGTAGTTGTATTGGAGGGTATCTAGGTAGTTGTATTGGAGGGTATCTAGGTAGTTGTATTGGGGGTATCTAGGTAGTTGGGTATCTAGGTAGTTGTATTGGGTAGGTATCTAGGTAGTTGTATTGGGGGTATCTAGGTAGTTGTATTGGAGGGTATCTAGGTAGTTGTATTGGGGGGTATCTAGGTAGTTGTAGTTTTTGGAGGTATCTAGGTAGTTGTATTGGGGGTATCTAGGTAGTTGTATTGGAGGGTATCTAGGTAGTTGTTTTGGAGGGTATCTAGGTAGTTGTATTGGGGGTATCTAGGTAGTTGTTTTGGAGGGTATCTAGGTAGTTGTAGTTGGGGGTATCTAGGTAGTTGTATTGGGGGTATCTAGGTAGTTGTATTGGGGGTATCTAGGTAGTTGTTTTGGGGGTATCTAGGTAGTTGTATTGGAGGGTATCTAGGTAGTTGTATTGGGGGTATCTAGGTAGTTGTATTGGAGGGTATCTAGGTAGTTGTATTGGGGGTATCTAGGTAGTTGTATTGGAGGGTATCTAGGTAGTTGTATTGGGGGTATCTAGGTAGTTGTATTGGGGGTATCTAGGTAGTTGTATTAGGGGGTATTAGGTAGTTGTATTGGGGGGTATCTAGGGTATAGGTAGTTGTATTGGGGGTATCTAGGTAGTTGTATCTAGGTAGTTGTATTGGGGGTATCTAGTTGTAGTTGTATTGGGGGTATCTAGGTAGTTGTATTGGAGGGTATCTAGGTAGTTGTATTGGGGGTATCTAGGTAGTTGTATTGGAGGGTATCTAGGTAGTTGTATTGGGGGGTATCTAGGTAGTTGTATTGGAGGGTATCTAGGTAGTTGTTTTGGGGGTATCTAGGTAGTTGTTTTGGAGGGTATCTAGGTAGTTGTTTTGGAGGGTATCTAGGTAGTTGTATTGGGGGGTATCTAGGTAGTTGTATTGGGGGGTATCTAGGTAGTTGTATTGGGGGGTATCTAGGTAGTTGTATTGGAGGGTATCTAGGTAGTTGTTTTGGAGGTATCTAGGTAGTTGTATTGGAGGGTATCTAGGTAGTTGTATTGGAGGGTATCTAGGTAGTTGTATTGGGGGTATCTAGGTAGTTGTATTGGGGGTATCTAGGTAGTTGTTTTGGAGGGTATCTAGGTAGTTGTATTGGGGGTATCTAGGTAGTTGTATTGGGGGGTATCTAGGTAGTTGTATTGGAGGGTATCTAGGTAGTTGTTTTGGAGGATATCTAGGTAGTTGTTTTGGAGGTATCTATACCAGAATAGAGGGCTGCTCTGACTTTCGAAAGGTCCAGTCTCTATGGGCTTCTTTCTATCTCTTTCTCTATGCTGTTTCTGAGACTCTTTCCTTCCCTTGTTCCTCTAACTTTCTCTCTCATTCTCCCACATTCACCCCCTCAACCTCTCCTACTCATCCTCCTCCTCTTCTTTCTCTCTCTCCAATCCTCCCTCGTCCTTTCACCTATATTTATCCAGTTTCTCTCCTCTTCCACCAACTCTCTCTCTTCCTTTTTTCTCCTCCTTTACATATTTTTACCTCAGTTTTTCTCCAACTCTTTCTCTCCCTCAGAACGATGAGGTGGTATACGCGCCGTCGCTCTCGGACTGTCTGTCTATCGCTGGTCGTTGCCTCCCTCTCTCTCCATCTCCTCCTCGCCGTACTATCTCGCTCCGTCTACCAGAACCACTGTGATGCCCCCTCCCCTCGTCAGACACACCTCCACACCCTCCGAGCCCAGGTGGATACCAACTCCACCTCCAGGATGTCGGACAACCACGCCAGCTATGCCAAGACACCCCCGGACACCAGAAAAGTGAACTCTTCCCATATGGACAGCAATGGCCCTCAAAAAATGGCTGAAAAGGACGCTGTCACAATCAAAATGGCCGTCAATGTAGGTCATGGACATAAGGAGGAAGGGCCTATAGACTCACTCACCATGACGGAAAGGGTAGGAAAGTTTGGCTCGATGGGGATTAAGCCTATGGGACCTGGGATGTCGAAATTAGAGGCTCTTTTTAGCCACCCGCTCTACAACATGCCAACCCCGCCCATCCATGAAGATGATTGGCTGCTGAAGGTGAAGCCCAAAGGGAAGGCGCGCGAGACGAGCACACAGATGTGGTGAGTTTAGTGAAGTGTCCTCTCCTCCTCTGAACTACTTCTCTCTTGTCCTCTCCTCTTGTGTCTCCTCCTCTGAACTACTTCTCTCTTGTCCTCTCCTCTTGTGTCTCCTCCTCTGAACTACTTCTCTCTTGTCCTCTCCTCTTGTGTCTCCTCCTCTGAACTACTTCTCTCTTGTCCTCTCCTCCTGTCGTCTCCTCCTCTGAACTACTTCTCTCTTGTCCTCTCCTCTTGTGTCTCCAACCCTCTTCTCCTCTCCCTCTCTTTCCCCCTCCACCCTCCCCAGGGTGAGTGACAGTGACATTGGCGATGACTCAGCCCATTGGAACAGGAGCAGTGAGAGCCACCCCCCCTGGCTGAGGTTCCATCTTGGTATCTCCCGTTGGCAGCTCTACCCCCACCTGGACCCCAACATGGCACCTCTTGTTCAGCAGCTCAGCACACACCGTATCGTCAGCGCAGGTGTGCGCGTGGTGTGTGGTGACATTGGCGATGACTCAGCCCATTGAGAGCCACCCCCCTGGCTGAGGTTCCATCTTGGTATCTCCCGTTGGCAGCTCTACCCCCACCTGGACCCCAACATGGCACCTCTTGTTCAGCAGCTCAGCACACACCGTATCGTCAGCGCAGGTGTGCACGTGGTGTGTGTGTGTGTGTGGCGGAATAGGGGGAAGTTCCCCCTCGACACTGATCTTGGATCAGTATAGCAATTTCCCCACTAAGGGGGTTAAGGTTAGAATTGGGGGAGGGGGAGCTGATCCTAGATGTCTGTCAAAGGGAAACTTCACCCTGGAGTGTGTGGGTGGTGTGTGTGTTTGGGTGGTGTGTTTAGGTGGTGTGTGTGTTGGGGAGAGGTCTTGGGAGCCTGATTGTTTGGGGTGGGAGATATGGCGGCATTATGTCCTGTACACACAGAGAATGAAGTAGCACCCTAGAACACTATGTAGTTTACTATACCAGTGCTCTACTGTTAAAATCGCTGGGTGAGTTCCAATAATATCTCCTGTAGTGTACACTCGTATACTATTACACCAAAAGCATTGGATTGGTGGAGGCATGGGCTCGTGGGAGTTTCCAACATGTTTCTTATACCAGTCATGTCCTTTCAAATTAGTGAAGAGAAGTGAACAGGTGCACACTTTGGGAGGAAGGACAGATTGGGAGAATTGCAATTACATTTCCTTAATGAAGAGAGAGGACGTGAGGAATCAAGGCAATGCAGTTGAGATTCTCCCATAGCTGGGAGGTAGTCTCTGTTGTGATGTTTAGAGTCAGGTATGAGGAGACCACTAGTGGATTAATGTAGAACTGCAGGATGAAAACACAAACTGGATGACCTTATTTAGTTTCAAACAGGGGAACCCTGTGTGTGTGTGTGTGTGTCTGTGTCTGTGTCTGTGTGTGTGTGTGTGTGTGTGTGTGTGTGTGTGTGTGTGTGTGTGTGTGTGTGTGTGTGTGTGTGTGTGTGTGTGTGTGTGTGTGTGTGTGTGTGTGATAGAGAGAGCTCAGTGTGTACTCAGTATGTGAAGTTCAAGTGTTGCTGTGGTAACCCGTCTCCCTCTCTCTCTCTCAGTGCAGAAGTCTGGAGGGACACAGCTCAAGCTGGTGATGTCATTTCCTGACTACGGACAGGCCATCCTCAAACCAATGAAGTGAGAGACTTACACACACACGCACACACGTACACGTACACACGTACAGTACCAACAGTTTGGACCCACCTACTCACTCAAGGGTTTTCACTTAATTTGTACTATTTTCTACATTGTAAAATAATAGTGAAGACATCAAAACTATGAAATAACACAAGTGGAATCATGTAGTAACCAAAAAAGTGTTGAACAAATCAAAATATCTTTTATATTTGAGATTCTTCAAAGTAGCCACTCTTTGACTTGATGACAGCTTTGCACACTCTTGAGTTTCTCTCAACCAGCTTAATGAGGTAGTCACCTGGAATGTATTTCACTTAACAGGTGTGCCTTGTTAATGTTAATTTGTGGAATTTCTTTCCTTCTTAATGCGTTTGAGCCAATCAGTTGTGTTGTGACAAGGTAGGGGTAGTATACAGAAGATAGCCCTATTTGGTAAAATACCAAGTCCATATTATGGCAAGAACAGCTCAAATAAGCAAAGAGAACGACAGTCCATCATTACTTTAAGAAATTAAGGTCAGTCAATCCGTAAATTTCAAGAACTCCGAAAGTTTCTTCAAGTGCAGTCGCAAGAACCATCAAGCACAGAGTTCAAGTAACAGACACATCTCAACATCAACTGTTCAGAGGAGACTGTGTGAATCAGGCCTTGATGGTCGAATTGCTGCAATGAAACCACTACTAAAGGACACTAATAATAAGAAGTGACTTGCTTGGCCCGAGAATCATGAGCAATGGATATTAGATTGGTGGAAATCTGTCCTTTGGTCTGATGAGTGCAAATTTGAGATTTTTGGTTCCAACCGGCGTGTCTTTGTGAGACGCAGAGTAGATGAACAGATGATCTCTGCGTGTGTGGTTCCCACTGTGAAGCATGGAGGAGGAGGTGTGATGGTGTGGGAGTGCTTTGCTCGTGACACTGTCAGGGATTTATTTAGAATTCAAGGCACACTTAACCAGCATGGCCACCACAGCATTCTGCAGCGATACGCCATCCCATCTGGTTTGTTCTTAGTGGGACTATAATTTGTTTTTCAAAAGGACAATGACCCAAAACACACCTAACCTCTTGAATCTAGGGGGCACTATTTTTATTTTTGGAAAAATAACGTTCCCAAAGTAAACAGCCTATTTCTCAGGACCAGATGCTAGAATATGCATATAATTGACAGCTTAGGATAGAAAACACTCTAAAGTTTCCAAAACTGTAAAAAATAATGTCTGTGAGTATAACAGAACTGATATTGCAGGCGAAAGCCTGAGAATAATCCAATCAGGAAGTGACTCTTATTTTGAAACCATTGCGTTCCTATGGATCCCTATTGACCATTGAAAGGGATATCAACCAGATTCCTTTTTCTATGGCTTCCCTAAGGTGTCTACAGCCTTTAGACGTAGTTTCGGGCCTTTATTTTGAAGAATGAGCGTGAACGACCACATTGCGTAAGTGGATAGGTGGGGGCTCTCAGAGTGATTCTTGCGCAAAAGAGAGAGGCAGCCATTGTTCCTCCCGGTCCTAGTGAAAAGCCAACTGTCCCGGTTGATATATTATCGAATAGATATTTGAAAAACACCTTGAGGATTGATTATAAAAAACGTTTGCCATGTTTCTGTCGACATTATGGATATAATTTTGAATTCTATTTCCGGTGGATTCCTGGGCATAACGCGCCAAACTAACGGAGGTATTTGGATATAAGAAATATGTTTATGGAACAAAATGAACATTTGCTGTCTAACTGGGAGTCTCGTGAGTGAAAACATCCGAAGATCATCAAAGGAGACGGTTAATTTGATTGTTTTTCTGATTTTCGTGACCAAGCTTCCTCATGCTAAGTGTGCATAATGCTATGCTAGGCTATCGATAAACTTACACAAATGCTTGTATTGCTTTCGCTGTAAAGCATAATTTCAAAATCTGAGACGACAGGGTGATTAACAAAAGGCTACGCTGTGTTGCGCTATATTTCACTTGTGATTTCATGAATATTAATATTTTCTTGTTATATTTTTTGACTGTTGCGCTATGCTATTCAACGTTGCTGATGACAAAATATATCAAATCAAATCAAATTTGATATATTTGATTTGATATATTTGTCAAATCAAATCAAATCAAATTTTATTTGTCACATACACATGCAGATGTTAGCAGATGTTAATGCGAGTGTAGCGAAATGCTTGTGCTTCTAGTTCCGACAATGCAGTAATAACCAACAAGTAATCTAACTAACAATTCCTAAACTACTGTCTTATACACAGTGTAGGGGGATAAAGAATATGTCCATAAGGATATATGAATGAGTGATGGTACAGGGCAGCATAGGCAAGATACAGTAGATGGTATCGAGTACAGTATATACATATGAGATGAGTATGTAAACAAAGTGGCATAGTTAAAGTGGCTAGTGATACATGTATTACATAAGGATGCAGTCGATGATATAGAGTACAGTATATACGTATGCATATGAGATGAATAATGTAGGGTAAGTAACATTATATAAGGTAGCATTGTTTAAAGTGGCTTTTGATATATTTACATCATTTCCCATCAATATACCGGATCCGGGATGGGTAGTTCTAAGATTAAGATGTGTAAGGGCTATTTGACCAAGAAGGAGAGTGATGGAGTGCTGCATCAGATGACCTGGCCTCCATAATCACCTGACCTCAACCCAATTGTGATGGCTAGGGGTGTATAGTCTGAATATCTGTGTTCCTGTGTTGACTGTGTATAGTCTGTATGGTTGTGTTCCTGTGTTGACTGTATCTCTGTCAGACAAGAGCGTGATGAGGAGACCAACTTCAACCTCTACTACTTCTCTGACTTTGAGAGACACAACGCAGAGATTGCTGCCTTTCACCTGGACAGGTAAACAATGAGTCTGTATCTCACCTTGATAGCAACAGTCAGGGAGTATATAGCATACCACACCACTGACTGAAATGGTGGAGAATAGAGCAGACATTGAGAAGCATTAAATATGGACTCCTCTCTCTCTCCCATCTTTTTCTGCCTCTCTCTCCTCTCCCTCTCTCTACACCCCCCACCTCTCCCTCTCCCATCTCTCTCCCCTGTCCCTCCTCTCCTCTCCACTCCCCTCTCTCTCAGGGTGTTGGGTTACAGGCGGATCCCCCCAGCCGTTGGGAGGCTGGTTGACGTGGTAACAGAGATCAAAGACATCACCACTGACCACAAACTGGCCCGGACCTTCTTCACCTCTCCTGGTCTGTTTATCATTATTTCACTCCTTCCTTCCTTCCTTCACTCTATCCCTCTATCACACACACCCCATCTCCCTCTCTCTCACTCCTCTTTCTTTACCAACTATCTCCTTATATTACATGTTTCACATCTCTGTTTTCTCTAGTGGGGAATATGAAAATAGATGCTGCATATTATTCAGCGGAAAGGCAATTTTTGCTGAATTAATTTCTTTCATTTTCAATCTTTCTCTGTCAGCTCTTGAATTGCTGCCTCTCCTGTCATCTACACTGATGATGATGAGAAGAGTGCACTCAAACTCTCCTCTCCTCTCCTCTCCCCCCTCCATCCCCCTCTATCTCCACTAGTGAATAATGTGTGTTTCTATGGCCAGTGTTCCTACTACTGCAGTACGGAGCACGCTGTGTGTGGTCGACCCCAGAACCTTGAGGCCTCCCTGGCCATGATGCTGCCGGACCCCTCCTTGGCCACCAGACGTAGCTGGAGGTCTCCCTGGAAACGCTCCTACAGCCGCAGCAAACTGGCAGTGTGGGTATAGAGTCTATAGCTATATCTATAGATAGATAATAACTCTAACCCTAGCCTCTACTCCAACTCCAACCCTAGTCTCAACTCTAACCCTAGCCTCAACACTAACCCTAGCCTCAACTCCAACTCCAACCCTAGCCTCAACTCTAACCCTAGCCTCAACTCTAAACCTAGCCTCAACTCTAAACCTAGCCTCAACTCCAACTCCAACCCTAGCCTCAACTCTAACCCTAGCCTCAACTCTAACCCTAGCCTCAACTCCAACTCCAACCCTAGCCTCTACTCTAACTCTAACCCTCAACCCTAACTCTAACCCTAACTCTAACCCTAACCTCAACCCTAACTCTAACCCTCAACCCTAACTCTAACCCTAACTCTGACTCTAAGCCTCAACCTAATTCTAACCCTCAACCCTAACTCTAACCCTCAACCCTACTTCTAACCCTCAACCCTAACTCTAACCCTCAAAACTAATTCTAACCATCAACCCTAACTCTAACCCTATCCTCAACCCTAATTCTAACCCTATCCTCAACCCTAATTCTAACCCTCAACCCTAACTCTAACCCTCAACCCTAATTCTAACCCTCAACCCTAACTCTAACCCTCAACCCGAATTCTAACCCTTATTCCTAACTCTAACACTAGTCTCAACTCAACCCTGTTGTCATGTTGCAGGTGGGAGAAAGACCCAGACTACTGTGACACAGTGAAGAAGACCCCACCATACAACAAGGGAACCAGACTGGTGGACCTGATAGACATGACAATACTAGACTTCCTCATGGGTAGGTCTGGGCTGGGGAGGGAAGGAGACTGGTGGACCTGATAAACATGACTATACTAGACTTCCTCATGGGTAGCTCTGGGCTGGGGAGGGAAGGAGACTGGTGGACCTGATAGACATGACTATACTAGACTTCCTCATGGGTAGGTCTGGGCTGGGGAGGGAGACTGGTGGACCTGATAGACATGACTATACTAGACTTCCTCTTGGGTCGGTCTGGGCTGGGGAGGGAAGGAGACTGGTGGACCTGATAGACATGACTATACTAGACTTCCTCTTGGGTAGGTCTGGGCTGGGGAGGGAAGGAGACTGGTGGACCTGATAGACATGACTATACTAGACTTCCTCATGGGTCGGTCTGAGTCAGGACATAATAATATATTAGAACTATAATAGTAATGATACTGTAATAGTAATACCTTTCTATTGTGCTGTTCATGGAGACCAAAGTCTTTTCAATTAGCAGAAAGAGGAAAAAGCTGAAAAGAAAACACAAACAAACACGCGTTCAATACAAACTATTTTGGTCCAGGTAATATGGACCGACACCACTATGAGACGTTTGAGAAGTTTGGCATCAACACTTTCCTTCTGCACTTAGACAATGGGAGGGCGTGAGTATCCTGACAATGGAATTGATGATCTGTTTTTCTTAATGGTTTGTGCGTGCATGTGTGTGTGTCTGACACTATGTCTGTGTGCTGACTACAGGTTTAACTAACATTAGTTGATTGTAACATTGACACTGTGTGTTGACTACAGGTTTAACTAACATTAGTTGATTGTAACATTGACACTGTGTGTTGACTACAGGTTTAACTAACATTAGTTGATTGTAACATTGACACTGTGTGTTGACTACAGGTTTAACTAACATTAGTTGATTGTAACATTGACACTGTGTGTTGACTACAGGTTTAACTAACATTAGTTGATTGTAACATTGACACTGTGTGTTGACTACAGGTTTAACTAACATTAGTTGATTGTAAAATTGACACTGTGTGTTGACTACAGGTTTAACTAACATTAGTTGATTGTAACATTGACACTGTGTGTTGACTACAGGTTTAACTAACATTAGTTGATTGTAACATTGACACTGTGTGTTGACTACAGGTTTAACTAACATTAGTTGATTGTAACATTGACACTGTGTGTTGACTACAGGTTTAACTAACATTAGTTGATTGTAACATTGACATTGTGTGTTGACTACAGGTTTAACTAACATTAGTTGATTGTAACATTGACATTGTGTGTGCTGACTACAGGTTTAACTAACATTAGTTGATTGTAACATTGACACTGTGTGCTGACTACAGGTTTAACTAACATTAGTTGATTGTAACATTGACACTGTGTGTTGACTACAGGTTTAACTAACATTAGTTGATTGTAACATTGACACTGTGTGTGCTGACTACAGGTTTGGACGTCACTCTACAGATGAACCCTCTATCCTGACACCTCTGGAGCAGTGCTGCAGGTATAACATGAGGTGCATAATTAAGCACCAAGACTCGATGTCCGCACCCCCGCAGGAATCTAAGTAGCATAATAAAAACATCTCCATAAAAATACATCTGTTTCTGATAGATATCTGTTTCTGATAGAGATATCTGTTTCTGATAGATATCTGTTTCTCATGGGATAGATATCTGTTTCTGATAGAGATATCTGTTTCTGATAGAGATATCTGTTTCTGATAGACATAGAGATATCTGTTTCTGATAGAGATATCTGTTTCTGATAGAATATCTGTTTCTGATAGATATATCTGTTTCTGATAGAGATATCTAGACTTTTCATGATAGAGATATCTGTTTCTGATAGGATATCTGTTTCTGATAGAGATATCTGTTTCTGATAGAGATATCTGTTTCTGATAGATATCTGTTTCTGATAGAGATATCTGTTTCTGATAGAGATATCTGTTTCTGATAGAGATATCTGTTTCTGATAGATATCTGTTTCTGATAGAGATATCTGTTTCTGATCTGTTTCTAGAGATATCTGTTTCTGATAGAGATATCTGTTTCTGATAGATATGTTTCTGATGATAGATATCTGTTTCTGATAGAGATATCTGTTTCTGGAGATATCTGTTTCTGATAGAGATATCTGTTTCTGATAGAGATATCTGTTTCTGATAGAGATATCTGTTTCTGATAGAGATATCTGTTTCTGATAGATATCTGTTTCTGATAGAGATATCTGTTTCTGATAGAGATATCTGTTTCTGATAGAGATATCGGTTTCTGATAGATATCTGTTTCTGATAGAGATATCTGTTTCTGATAGAGATATCTGTTTCTGATAGAGATATCTGTTTCTGATAGAGATATCTGTTTCTGATAGAGATATCTGTTTCTGATAGATATCTGTTTCTGATAGAGATATCTGTTTCTGATAGAGATATCTGTTTCTGATAGATATCTGTTTCTGATAGAGATATCTGTTTCTGATAGAGATATCTGTTTCTGATAGACATATCTGTTTCTGATAGAGATATCTGTTTCTGATAGAGATATCTGTTTCTGATAGAGATATCTATCGTTTCTGATAGAGATATCTGTTTCTGATAGAGATATCTGTTTCTGATAGATATCTGTTTCTGATAGATATCTGTTTCTGATAGAGATATCTGTTTCTGATAGAGATATCTGTTTCTGATAGAGATATCTGTTTCTGATAGAGATATCTGTTTCTGATAGAGATATCTGTTTCTGATAGAGATATCTGTTTCTGATAGATATCTGTTTCTGATAGAGATATCTGTTTCTGATAGATATCTGTTTCTGATAGGATATCTGTTTCTAGAGATATCTGTTTCTGATAGATATCTGTTTCTGATAGAGATATCTGTTTCTGATAGAGATATCTGTTTCTGATAGATATCTGTTTCTGATAGAGATATCTGTTTCTGATAGAGATATCTGTTTCTGATAGAGACATATCTGTTTCTGATAGAGATATCTGTTTCTGATAGAGATATCTGTTTCTGATAGAGATATCTGTTTCTGATAGAGATATCTGTTTCTGATAGAGATATCTGTTTCTGATAGATATCTGTTTCTGATAGAGATATCTGTTTCTGATAGAGATATCTGTTTCTGATATATCTGTTTCTGAGATATCTGTTTCTGATAGAGATATCTGTTTCTGATAGAGATATCTGTTTCTGATAGAGATATCTGTTTCTGATGAGATATCTGTTTCTGATAGATCTGTTTCTGATATCTGTTTCTGATAGAGATATCTGTTTCTGATGATAGAGATATCTGTTTCTGATAGAGATATCTGTTTCTGATAGAGATATCTGTTTCTGATGAGATATCTGTTTCTGATAGAGATATCTGTTTCTGATAGAGATATCTGTTTCTGATAGAGATATCTGTTTCTGGATAGATATCTGTTTCTGATAGAGATATCTGTTTCTGATAGAGATATCTGTTTCTGATAGAGATATCTGTTTCTGATAGAGATATCTGTTTCTGATGAGATATCTGGGGATAGAGATATCTGTTTCTGATAGATATCTGTTTCTGATAGAGATATCTGTTTCTGATAGAGATATCTGTTTCTGATAGAGATATCTGTTTCTGATAGAGATATCTGTTTCTGATAGAGATATCTGTTTCTGATAGAGATATCTGTTTCTGATAGAGATATCTGTTTCTGATAGATATCTGTTTCTGATAGAGATATCTGTTTCTGATAGATATCTGTTTCTGATAGAGATATCTGTTTCTAGAGATATCTGTTTCTGATAGAGATATCTGTTTCTGAGATATCTGTTTCTGGGAGGATATCTGTTTCTGTGTTTCTGATAGAGATATCTGTTTCTGATAGAGATATCTGTTTCTGATAGAGATATCTGTTTCTGGGATATCTGTTTCTGATAGAGATATCTGTTTCTGATAGAGATATCTGTTTCTGATAGATATCTGTTTCTGATAGAGATATCTGTTTCTGATAGAGATATCTGTTTCTGATAGAGATATCTGTTTCTGATAGAGATATCTGTTTCTGATAGATATCTGTTTCTGATAGAGATATCTGTTTCTGATAGAGATATCTGTTTCTGATAGAGATATCTGTTTCTGATAGATATCTGTTTCTGATAGATAGAGATCTGTTTCTGATAGAGATATCTGTTTCTGATAGAGATATCTGTTTCTGATAGAGATATCTGTTTCTGATAGATATCTGTTTCTGATAGAGATATCTGTTTCTGATAGAGATATCTGTTTCTGATAGATATCTGTTTCTGATAGAGATATCTGTTTCTGATAGAGATATCTGTTTCTGATAGAGATATCTGTTTCTGATAGAGATATCTGTTTCTGATAGAGATATCGGTTTCTGATAGATATCTGTTTCTGATAGAGATATCTGTTTCTGATAGATATCTGTTTCTGATAGAGATATCTGTTTCTGATAGAGATATCTGTTTCTGATAGAGATATCTGTTTCTGAGATATCTGTTTCTGATAGAGATATCTGTTTCTGAGATATCTGTTTCTGATAGAGATATCTGTTTCTGATAGAGATATCTGTTTCTGATAGATATCTGTTTCTGATAGAGATATCTGTTTCTGATAGAGATATCTGTTTCTGATAGAGATATCTGTTTCTGCATGGGCTGCGTCTCAATCAACCCCATCCACCGGTGTTGGCCTTCCTCATCTACAGTGGGAGGTGGCAGAGCCACAGCGGTGTTGGCCTTCCTCATCCACAGTGGGAGGTGGCAGAGCCACAGCGGTGTTTAACAGACCAGCAGACATCCAGAAATGTGTATTTCTAAAAACATAGATAGCATCTGTCAGGATTTGGCCAGGGTTGTTCCAGTTGTTTGTCAGTAGATGTCCCCATTGTGCTTTTTGTCCCTGTGTTTTTCCCTTGACCCCCATTATTGTTTGCACCTGTGTCTTGTTTCCCCTGAGTGTATTTAAACCCTTTGTTTCCCTCAGTTCTGTGCTCTGTGTTTGTATGTTGGCACCCTGCCCTAGTGTTCTGTGTGCTCTTGTCGATTCCGGGTAACGTTCTTGTGGTATTCTGTTTTTTGTTTTAGTTTAGTTTTGGTGAGTTTCTTTTTAGATCTTTTTGTGTTTTTCCTTCCACCTTTTGGATTTGCCATTTTTATTTTTTTTTTCTTCATTAAATACACCGTCTTAAGTACTGCTGTGTCTGCCTCATCTTCTGGGTTCTGCTGTCTATTCGTGGCTCAGTTGGTTAAGTGACTGTTTCTCACTCCGGAGACCCAGGTTCGAAACCGGGTCCTGACAGAAACACAGAGCCAAAAATGAACCCAGAGGCAGCCAGTTCCCAGGACCTTTTGCCACGCTGTCCCACCACCAGGAGACTGTCCAACGCCTAAGCCGCCCTGGTTCAGCAAGAGGCCTTAATGGCAAGACATTCTCATCTTCTGTCGGAGATGCTGACTTCCATTAAGCAAATGTCTGATCGACTTACCCCGGCAACAGTTCCCGTCCCAGTACCTCAAGTTCACGTACCCATGGCAGTTAACCCCCTGGCTGAACCTCGTCTTCCACCTCCCCAACGGTTCTCAGGTGATCCAAGTGCTTGTAAAGGGTTTCTCACTCAATGTTCTCTCTCCTTTGAGCTGCAACCCTCGTCGTTTCCCACCGACCGGTCTAAGATCGCATATATCATCACCCTGCTGTCGGAAAAAGCCCTGGCCTGGGCTACTGCTGTGTGGGATGCCCATAGTTCCTGCTGTGCCAGCTACTCTGCCTTTGCTGAGGAATTCAAACGAGTGTTTCAAGGCCCAAGCAGTGGTTCTGACTCAGCCAAACAGCTCCTGACTCTCCATCAAGGTTGGCGCAGCGTGACGGACTATGCCATCCAGTTCCGCACGGTAGCAGCAGCGAGTGGCTGGAACAACGAGGCGCTCACGGTGTGCTTTCTGAAAGGCCTTTCCGACACTATCCAAGATGAACTGGCCACTCGGGAACCACCGGACAATCTCGAGTCCCTGATCAAGTTGGCCTCACGCATTGACCAGCGTCTGAGAGAGAGAGAACTCAACCGTAGACCTCTAGCCCCTATCAGTCCCAGCTCCGAGCTCCCACCTTTATCATCACTGGCTCCACCGGAACCCATGCAGATTGGACGCATCTCCCAGGCTGAGAGAGACCGCCGGATGAGGGAGCGACGCTGTCTATATTGCGGCAAACCGGGCCATTTCCGTTCCACGTGTCCCGGGCTCCAGGGAAACGCTCTGTCCCGTACAGACCGGGGGAACTGTAACGGGAAACATAACCTCCTCCCATCCGTCCAACTCCCGTCTGCTCATTCCAGTCACCCTCTCCTGGGACAACCACAAGCTTCACCTTCAAGCCTTGGTAGACTCTGGAGCCGCAGGTAACTTCATGGATGGTGTCTGGGCGAAGGAGAATGGCGTTCCCTCTGAACCTCTAAGTGACCCCATGAGGGTTACTACATTGGATGGAAGCCCTTTGGGATCTGGACTTGTCACTCATGTCACTACCTCCTTGAGACTTTCAGTTTCACAACACCAGGAATTGATGAACTTTCATTTGATCTCCTGTTCCGAGTTCCCTCTCGTCCTTGGATACCCCTGGCTTCACAGCCATAACCCTCACATCGACTGGTCTGTGGGCACTATCAAGCAGTGGGGTCCTACGTGCCAAGCTACTTGTATTTTCCAGAATTCCCGAGTTCTACTCCCGAGTCTTTAGAATCCATCGACCTGACCCGAGTTCCCGAGTGTTACCATGACCTCAAACTGGTGTTTAGCAAACAGAGGGCCACCATGCTACCACCCCATAGATCTTACGATTGCCCCATCGACCTGTTTCCGGGCACTTGCCCCCCAGGGGTCGGATCTTTTCCCTATCTCCACCCGAACGAGCTGCTATGGATACCTACATCAAGGACTCTCTGGAAGCAGGCCTCATGCGTCCATCCACCTCCCCGGCGGGAGCAGGGTTTTTCTTTGTGGCCAAGAAAGACGGTGGGTTACGTCCTTGCATCGACTACCGGGGACTCAATGACATAACCGTCCGTAACCGTTACCCGCTACCCCTTATGGCCACAGCCTTCGAGCTGCTCCAGGAAGCAGTTGTTTTCACTAAGCTTGACCTGCGGAACGCATACCATCTTGTGCGGATCAGACCTGGTGACGAGTGGAAGACCGCTTTCAACACGCCTACTGGTCACTATGAATACTTGGTGATGCCCTTCGGCCTGACCAACGCCCCAGCGGTGTTCCAAGCGCTCATAAACGATGTGCTTAGGGATATGCTTAACATATTTGTGTTCGTTTACTTGGATGACATCCTCATCTTTTCGAGCTCCCTTCAAGAACACACTAAGCATGTCAGACAAGTACTCAAACGCCTCCTGGACAGCCATCTGTACGTTAAGCCGGAAAAATGTGAATTCCATTCATCCCGAGTACAATTCCTGGGATTTGTAGTGGAACCCGGTCGAATCCAAATGGACCCTAGGAAGGTAGGGGCGGTAGCGGATTGGCCCACCCCCAAATCCGTTAAGGATGTTCAGCGTTTCCTGGGCTTCACAAACTTTTACCGCAAGTTCATCAAGAACTTCAGTTTGGTGGCAGCTCCTCTCTCAGCTTTAACCAAAGGTGGCAATGCAAGGTTTTTTTGGGGAAGAGAAGCTGAGACGGCCTTCCAAGGACTCAAGCAGCGCATCCTCTCTGCTCCCATCCTGATACTACCGACTACGGATGAACCATTTGTGGTGGAGGTAGACGCATCAGAGGTTGGTGTCGGAGCTGTCCTGTCTCAGAGGGGTGAAGACAAGAAGCTTCATCCGTGCGCTTTCTTCTCACACCGGCTTACCCCGACTGAGAGGAACTACGATGTGGGGGATCGTGAACTCCTAGCGGTTAAGATAGCATTGAAGGAATGGAGACACTGGCTCGAGGGGGCTTCTCACCCGTTTCAAGTGCTTACGGACCACAAAAATCTGGAGTATATCCAGCAGGCGAGCGATTGAACTCTAGACAAGCTAGATGGTCTCTTTTCTTCAATCGATTCCAGTTTATCCTCACCTATCGGCCCGGGTCGAAGAATCTCAAACCGGATGCCCTGTCCCGAGTCTACGCTCCTGCCATTCGAGATGACACGGACATGCCTGTCCTTCCTGCTGCTAAGATTGTGGCTCCGATCTCGTGGCAAGTTGAGGATACCGTGAGACGTGCTCAAGCTAGCGAACCGGACCCTAAAGGAGGCCCTGCCAATCGGTTGTTTGTCCCCAAGGCAGTGAGGACTCAGGTCCTTCTGTGGGGGCACTCCTCTCGCCTCACCTGTCATCCGGGCGTAGGTCGCACCTTGGAGTTCATCCAGCGTAAGTTCTGGTGGCCTACCATAAGAGAAGACGTTGCCACTTTCGTCAATGCCTGCCCCGTGTGCTGCCAGGGCAAATCTTCTCACCTCCGTCCTCAAGGACTCCTTCACCCTTTACCTGTTCCCCACAGACCCTGGTCCCATATCTCATTGGACTTTATTACTGGACTTCCTCCATCCCATGGCAATACTACTATCCTAGTCATAATCGACAGGTTTTCAAAGGCGGCCAGGTTCGTCCCTCTGACTAAGTTACCTTCTGCCAAGGAAACGGCTGAGTTGGTAATTAATCATGTGTTCCGAGTCTTCGGCATTCCTCAAGATGTGGTTTCTGACAGAGGTCCCCAGTTCGCCTCAAGGTTTTGGAAGGCCTTCTGCCAACTCATGGGGGCTTCTGCCAGTCTATCTTCAGGGTACCATCCGGAGTCCAACGGCCAAACAGAGAGGATGAATCAAGAGCTGGAAACCACCCTCCGATGTATGACTCGTGACAACCCGTCCACATGGTCATCCTTTATTGTTTGGGCCGAATACGCGCACAACACCTTGCGCTCCTCCTCCACTGGTATGTCCCGCACGAGTGTCAGTTTGGCTATGCTCCTCCATTGTTCCCGGACCAGGAGGCAGAAGTCAGTGTGCCTTCAGCCTTGAGATTCGTCAGACGCTGTCGGCTTATGTGGAGGAAGACCCGTCTTAATCTGATGCGTTCCTCACAGAGGTATCAACAACAAGCCAACAGACGTCGCCGTCCCGGGCCTACCCTGCGCCCCGGCCAGAGAGTCTGGCTCTCCACAAGAGACTTACCTCTACGGGTGGAGTCTCGCAAGCTGTCCCAAAAATACATCGGTCCCTTCAAGGTTGCCAGGAGAGTTAACCCAGTTTCTTATCGCCTACACTTACCCAGATCCCTTAAGATTAATCCCACATTTCATGTGTCTTTGTTAAAACCTGTTGTGTTTTCTCCCCTTGTCCCGGCAGACAGACCTCCCCCTCCGCCTCGTGTCATTGGAGGCCAGCCGGCTTATACCGTCCACCGGATACTGGATTCCCGCCGGGTGCAGCGGTCCTGGCAGTATCTGGTGGACTGGGAAGGCTACGGTCCTGAGGAGCGCTCCTGGGTTCCTGCCAGAGACATCCTGGACCCTGACCTCATTCGTCAGTTCAGGGTCCTCCACCCTGAGAGAGCTGGTAGGAACGTCAGGAGCCGTTCCTAGGGGGGGGATTCTGTCAGGATTTGGCCAGGGTTGTTCCAGTTGTTTGTCAGTAGATGTCCCCATTGTGCTTTTTGTCCCTGTGTTTTTCCCTTGACCCCCATTATTGTTTGCACCTGTGTCTTGTTTCCCCTGAGTGTATTTAAACCCTTTGTTTCCCTCAGTTCTGTGCTCTGTGTTTGTATGTTGGCACCCTGCCCTAGTGTTCTGTGTGCTCTTGTCGATTCCGGGTAACGTTCTTGTGGTATTCTGTTTTTTGTTTTAGTTTAGTTTTGGTGAGTTTCTTTTTAGATCTTTTTGTGTTTTTCCTTCCACCTTTTGGATTTGCCATTTTTTTATTTTTAGGATTTTTTCTTCATTAAATACACCGTCTTAAGTACTGCTGTGTCTGCCTCATCTTCTGGGTTCTGCTGTCTATTCGTGGCTCAGTTGGTTAAGTGACTGTTTCTCACTCCGGAGACCCAGGTTCGAAACCGGGTCCTGACAGCATCCGAACGGTTTGGTGTACAAAGTAATGTGACCACTCTATGGAAAGATAAGACTCAGGAACACGATGGTGTTCTAACAGAGTAATGTGACCACTCTATGGAAAGATAAGACTCAGGAACACGATGGTGTTCTAACAGAGTATTGTGACCACTCTATGGAAAGATAAGACTCAGGAACACGATGGTGTTCTAACAGAGTAATGTGACCATTCTATGGAAAGATAAGACTCAGGAACACAATGGTGTTCTAACAAAGTAATGTGACCACTCTATGGAAAGATAAGACTCAGGAACACGATGGTGTTCTAACAAAGTAATGTGACCACTCTATGGAAAGATAAGACTCAGGAACACGATGGTGTTCTAACAAAGTAATGTGACCACTCTATGGAAAGATAAGACTCAGGAACACGATGGTGTTCTAACAGAGTATTGTGACCACTCTATGGAAAGATAAGACTCAGGAACACGATGGTGTTCTAACAAAGTAATGTGACCACTCTATGGAAAGATAAGACTCAGGAACACGATGGTGTTCTAACAGAGTATTGTGACCACTCTATGGAAAGATAAGACTCAGGAACACGATGGTGTTCTAACAGAGTATTGTGACCACTCTATGGAAAGATAAGACTCAGGAACACGATGGTGTTCTAACAAAGTAATGTGACCACTCTATGGAAAGATAAGACTCAGGAACACGATGGTGTTCTAACAGAGTATTGTGACCACTCTATGGAAAGATAAGACTCAGGAACACGATGGTGTTCTAACAGAGTATTGTGACCACTCTATGGAAAGATAAGACTCAGGAACACGATGGTGTTCTAACAGAGTATTGTGACCACTCTATGGAAAGATAAGACTCAGGAACACAATGGTGTTCTAACAAAGTAATGTGACCACTCTATGGAAAGATAAGACTCAGGAACACGATGGTGTTCTAACAGAGTATTGTGACCACTCTATGGAAAGATAAGACTCAGGAACACGATGGTGTTCTAACAGAGTAATGTGACCACTATATGGAAAGATAAGACTCAGGAACACGATGGTGTTCTAACAGAGTAATGTACCACTCTATGGAAAGATAAGACTCAGGAACACGATGGTGTTCTAACAGAGTAATGTGACCACTCTATGGAAAGATAAGACTCAGGAACACGATGGTGTTCTAACAGAGTAATGTGACCACTCTATGGAAAGATAAGACTCAGGAACACGATGGTGTTCTAACAGAGTAATGTGACCACTCTATGGAAAGATAAGACTCAGGAACACGATGGTGTTCTAACAGAGTAATGTGACCACTCTATGGAAAGATAAGACTCAGGAACACGATGGTGTTCTAACAGAGTATTGTGACCACTCTATGGAAAGATAAGACTCAGGAACACGATGGTGTTCTAACAGAGTAATGTGACCACTCTATGGAAAGATAAGACTCAGGAACACGATGGTGTTCTAACAGAGTATTGTGACCACTCTATGGAAAGATAAGACTCAGGAACACGATGGTGTTCTAACAGAGTATTGTGACCACTCTATGGAAAGATAAGACTCAGGAACACGATGGTGTTCTAACAGAGTAATGTGACCACTCTATGGAAAGATAAGACTCAGGAACACGATGGTGTTCTAACAGAGTAATGTGACCACTCTATGGAAAGATAAGACTCAGGAACACGATGGTGTTCTAACAGAGTATTGTGACCACTCTATGGAAAGATAAGACTCAGGAACACGATGGTGTTCTAACAGAGTAATGTGACCACTCTATGGAAAGATAAGACTCAGGAACACGATGGTGTTCTAACAGAGTATTGTGACCACTCTATGGAAAGATAAGACTCAGGAACACGATGGTGTTCTAACAGAGTAATGTGACCACTCTATGGAAAGATAAGACTCAGGAACACGATGGTGTTCTAACAGAGTAATGTGACCACTCTATGGAAAGATAAGACTCAGGAACACGATGGTGTTCTAACAGAGTAATGTGACCACTCTATGGAAAGATAAGACTCAGGAACACGATGGTGTTCTAACCAAAGGGGTTAAACGTGTAAAAAACAATAGAATAATTCCGTATCTTTCTCATAACTCTCAGATAAAGGAGACACTTGAAAACAAACTTCCTTCTGCTGCATTGTTTTTCCGTGTATGAATCTGTTATTCAGTGTGTTTCTGTAGGATAGTAACATTTTTTTATATATATATATACCAAGAGGTCCTAATATTCTAAATAACTAAATGACCATCTTAAAACAATTCAGCATGTTATCTATGTAGAACCCCCATCACTACCCCAGCATCATCATCTTCTGTCTCATAGCTCTCACTCCATCACTCTCTCTCTCTCTAGGATCCGTCGTTCCACCCTCCTACATCTGCGTCTCCTCTCCCTGCCCCAGTACCGTCTCAGTGATGTCATGAGGGACTCCCTTTCCCATGATCCTCTATTCTCCGTGGCCCCCCTCCTCTCGGAGCTGCACCTCTCCGCCCTGGACCGTCGCCTAGTGACCGTGCTCCAAACCGTGAGCCGTTGCCAGGAGCGACAACGTAGTCGCCATGGAGAAGGCGATGATGATGTCATCTATGATGATGTCACTGATTATAAGACTTTGGTTAAACACGTGACACCTGCAGGGTAGTGTTGTCACGCCCCCTCGACAACAGCATTTCAACCGTCTGAAGAAATGATGTCATGGCGCATCACCATGGTGATGATGATTTGTGTGTGACATCATTGCATCAGCAAGTCACAAGAGTGACATAATTACATTTAGAGTTCTTGGCATCATTCATTTGGCTCCTAACTGTTAGAGAGGATAGCTGTGTCCGCAGTGTCACAGTAGTTAGGGAATAGGATTTCAGACACAGACTATGTGTATGTTTAGTGTGGTGTATGGATGGGATGTTTAAATCACTGTGTACATGTATTATTAGGCCTCATTAACTGTTGTCTAATTTAATACATGGAGCGTACTTAGTGAAATCAAGCTCAGTTTTAGCATATACTTTTACTTAAGAGGATAGTTCAACCCTAAATCAAAGTCATTCTAATTGAGTAATGATATTGCATTTTACAAAAGTGTTTTACAAAGAAAAAAAAATGATATTAAATAGCAACATGTGATTGAAGGGCCCGATTCAGACTTGAGATCAGTAGACTCAACTTTGTGACTTAAGTCCATGTGAAGTCAAATTATCTCCAGTATGAATAGGGCCTGAAGTGAATAACAGTGTGGTTGTACAGTCTTGTACATTAATTGTTAACAGTAATGAAGCTACAGTAATGATTCCCCAATGTGTTGTGCCGTCACCCACGGCGACCCAAAAGACTACGGGCAACATTTTCCTCTCGCTAAACCTCACGCAAAGAGCTAAAGAAATACTGCTTAATGACAAGTTTGGTATTGTCTTGTTCCCTTTCAGATATACAAAGCAAAGCTCAGTCTCAAGCCATGAGACATGTAGAAATAGGCCAAGATGCTATATTATACTATATTAAACTCTATATTAGACCCTATTATACTATATTAAACCCTATAGTAGACCCTATAGTATACTATATTAAACCCTATATTAAACCCTATATTAAACCCTATAGTATACTATATTAAACTCTATATTAGACCCTATATTATACTATATTAAACCCTATAGTAGACACTATAGTATACGATATTAAACCCTATAGTATACTATATTAAACTCTATATTATACTATATTAAACTCTATATTAGACCCTATATTATACTATATTAAACCTGATAGTAGACACTATAGTATACGATATTAAACCCTATAGTATACTATATTAGACCCTATATTATACTATATTAAACCCTATAGTAGATCCTATATTATACTATATTAAACCCTATAGTATACTATATTAAACCCTATAGTAGACCCTATATTATACTATATTAAACCCTATAGTAGACCCTATAGTATACTATATTAAACCCTATATTATACTATATTAAACCCTATAGTAGACCCTATATTATACTATATTAAACCCTATAGTATACTATATTAAACTCTATATTATACTATATTAAACCCTATAGTAGACCCTATATTATACTATATTAAACCCTATAGTATACTATATTAAACTCTATATTATACTATATTAAACCCTATAGTAGACTCTATAGTATACCCTATAGTATACAATATTAAACCCTATAGTAGACTGTTAGTGTAATTTAATTATGCCAATGTGCTTTCATCAATTGAAAACCCTTAATCTATTTTATGAGAATTTCTAAGATTCTTGTTTGCATAAAATAGACGCAGACCAGTCTTTCAATAATAGGTAACACAATTGATTCTCGGAGCGCGCTCACACTTAATCACGAGCAACAGTTTATATACAGATCATGACGTCATTTCATTGCTTTAACAGAAACCCCTCCTCTTGACCGGGACAAAGTGAGGTGAAAAGTTCATTCTAACTTACTAACACACTCCCAGATAACTTTTGACCCCTCAACATTATCGATCACCACTGAGCTCACAGTTCTAATTAACAGAAAACTTAGGAATGCACTCACTGTCTTATCTAAAAACCCAGAGCTACGTTTCTGTAGGGTCAACCATATGCTAACGACCTTATGTGTTTACACAGTCCCCAACCCATTCGTTTCTTCCTAGTTGGAATGGTGTTCATTAACTTTAATTACTCCTTGTCCGTGTCACACAATCACATCTTATGAACTCATATTGTTAATCAGATATAATAAAACAGAGTATAAGTTTACTTAGTTACAGTTCCATTTAAAATGATTTGTTCAGTCATTTAATCATAATTTTCCCAACATAGACCCTATATTATACGATATTAAACCCTATAGTATGCTATATTAAACCCTATAGTATGCTATATTAAACCCTATATTATACTATATTAAACCCTATATTATACTATATTAAAGCCTATAGTAGACCCTATAGTATACTATATTAAACCCTATAGTAGACCCTATATTATACTATATTAAACACTATATTATACTATATTAAACCCTATAGTAGACCCTATAGTATACTATATTAAACCCTATAGTAGACCCTATATTATACTATATTAAACCCTATATTATACTATATTAAACCCTATAGTATGCTATATTAAACCCTATATTATACTATATTAAACCCTATATTATACTATATTAAAGCCTATAGTAGACCCTATATTATACTATATTAAACCCTATAGTATGCTATATTAAACCCTATATTATACTATATTAAACCCTATATTATACTATATTAAACCCTATATTATACTATATTAAACCCTATAGTAGACCCTATATTATACTATATTAAACCCTATATTATACTATATTAAACCCTATAGTATGCTATATTAAACCCTATATTATACTATATTAAACCCTATATTATACTATATTAAACCCTATATTATACTATATTAAACCCTATAGTAGACCCTATATTATACTATATTAAACACTATATTATACTATATTAAACCCTATAGTAGACCCTATAGTATACTATATTAAACCCTATAGTAGACCCTATATTATACTATATTAAACCATATATTATACTATATTAAACCCTATAGTATGCTATATTAAACCCTATATTATACTATATTAAACCCTATATTATACTATATTAAAGCCTATAGTAGACACAATATTATACTATATTAAACCCTATAGTATGCTATATTAAACCCTATATTATACTATATTAAACCCTATAGTAGACCCTATAGTATACTATATTAAACCCTATAGTAGACCCTATATTATACTATATTAAACACTATATTATACTATATTAAACCCTATAGTAGACCCTATAGTATACTATATTAAACCCTATAGTAGACCCTATATTATACTATATTAAACCCTATATTATACTATATTAAACCCTATAGTATGCTATATTAAACCCTATATTATACTATATTAAACCCTATATTATACTATATTAAAGCCTATAGTAGACCCTATATTATACTATATTAAACCCTATAGTATGCTATATTAAACCCTATATTATACTATATTAAAGCCTATAGTAGACCCTATATTATACTATATTAAACCCTATAGTATGCTATATTAAACCCTATATTATACCATATTAAACCCTATAGTAGACCCTATATTATACTATATTAAACACTATATTATACTATATTAAACCCTATAGTAGACCCTATAGTATACTATATTAAACCCTATAGTAGACCCTATATTATACTATATTAAACCCTATATTATACTATATTGAACCCTATAGTAGACACTATAGTATACTATATTAAACCCTATAGAAGACCCTGTAGTATACTATATTAAACCCTATAGTAGACCCTATAGTAGACCCTATATTATACTATATTAAATCCTATATTATACTATATTAAACCCTATAGTAGACCCTATAGTAATACTATATTAAACCCTATAGTAGACCCTATATTATACTATATTAAACCCTATATTATACTATATTAAACCCTATAGTAGACCCTATAGTATACTATATTAAACCCTATAGTAGACCCTATATTATACTATATTAAACCCTATATAATACTATATTAAACCCTATAGTAGACCCTATATTATAGTATATTAAACCCTATAGTAGACACTATAGTATACGATATTATACCCTATAGTAGACCCTATATTATACTATATTAGACCCTATATTATACTATATTAAACCCTATAGTAGACCCTATAGTATACTATATTAAACCCTATAGTAGACCATATATTATACTATATTAAACCCTATATTATACTATATTAAACCCTATAGTAGACCCTACAGTATACTATATTAAACCCTATATTAGACCCTATAGTATACTATATTAAACCCTATAGTAGACCCTATATTATACCATATTAAACCCTATAGTAGACCCTATAGTATACTATATTAAACCCTATAGTAGACCCTATATTATACTATATTAAACCCTATAGTAGACCCTATATTATACTACATTAAACCCTATAGTAGACCCTATAGTATACTATATTAAACCCTACAGTAGACCCTATATTATACTATATTAAACCCTATAGTAGATCCTATATTATACTATATTAAACCTTATAGTAGACGCTATATTATACTATATTAAACACTATAGTAGACCCTATAGTAGACCCTATAGTATACTATATTAAACCCTATAGAAGACCCTATAGTATACTATATTAAACCCTATAGTAGACCCTATATTATACTATATTAAACCCTATATAATACTATATTAAACCCTATAGTAGACCCTATAGTATACTATATTAAACCCTATATTATACTATATTAAACCCTATAGGAGACCCTATAGTATACTATATTAAACCCTATAGTAGACCCTATATTATACTATATTAAACCCTATAGTAGACCCTATATTATACTATATTAAACCCTATATTATACTATATTAAACCCTATAGTAGACCCTATATTATACTATATTAAACCCTATATTATACTATATTGAACCCTATAGTAGACCCTATAGTATACTATATTTAAACCCTATAGAAGACCCTATAGTATACTATATTAAACCCTATAGTAGACCCTATAGTATACTATATTAAACCCTATATTATACTATATTAAACCCTATAGTAGACCCTATAGTATACTATATTAAACCCTATAGTAGACCCTATATTATACTATATTAAACCCTATATTATACTATATTAAAGCCTATAGTAGACCCTATATTATACTATATTAAACCCTATAGTATGCTATATTAAACTATATTAAACCCTATAGTAGACCCTATAGTATACTATATTAAACCCTATATCATACTATATTAAACCCTATAGTAGACCCTATATTATACTATATTAAACCCTATATTATACTATAAACCCTATAGTAGACCCTATATTATACTATATTAAACCCTATATTATACTATATTGAACCCTATAGTAGACACTATAGTATACTATATTAAACCCTATAGAAGACCCTGTAGTATACTATATTACACCCTATAGTAGACCCTATAGTAGACCCTATATTATACTATATTAAATCCTATATTATACTATATTAAACCCTATAGTAGACCCTATAGTAATACTATATTAAACCCTATAGTAGACCCTATATTATACTATATTAAACCCTATATTATACTATATTAAACCCTATAGTAGACCCTATAGTATACTATATTAAACCCTATAGTAGACCCTATATTATACTATATTAAACCCTATATAATACTATATTAAACCCTATAGTAGACCCTATATTATAGTATATTAAATATAGTAGACACTATAGTATACGATATTATACCCTATAGTAGACCCTATATTATACTATATTAGACCCTATATTATACTATATTAAACCCTATAGTAGACCCTATAGTATACTATATTAAACCCTATAGTAGACCATATATTATACTATATTAAACCCTATATTATACTATATTAAACCCTATAGTAGACCCTACAGTATACTATATTAAACCCTATATTAGACCCTATAGTATACTATATTAAACCCTATAGTAGACCCTATATTATACCATATTAAACCCTATAGTAGACCCTATAGTATACTATATTAAACCCTATAGTAGACCCTATATTATACTATATTAAACCCTATAGTAGACCCTATATTATACTACATTAAACCCTATAGTAGACCCTATAGTATACTATATTAAACCCTACAGTAGACCCTATATTATACTATATTAAACCCTATAGTAGATCCTATATTATACTATATTAAACCTTATAGTAGACCTATATTATACTATATTACTATAGTAGACCCTATAGTAGACCCTATAGTATACTATATTAAACCCTATAGAAGACCCTATAGTATACTATATTAAACCCTATAGTAGACCCTATATTATACTATATTAAACCCTATATTATACTATATTAAACCCTATATTATACTATATTAAACCCTATATTATACTATATTAATCTATAGTATACTATATTAAACCCTATAGTAGACCCTATATTATACTATATTAAACCCTATAGTAGACCCTATATTATACTATATTAAACCCTATATTATACTATATTAAACCCTATAGTAGACCCTATATTATACTATATTAAACCCTATATTATACTATATTGAACCCTATAGTAGACCCTATAGTATACTATATTTAAACCCTATAGAAGACCCTATAGTATACTATATTAAACCCTATAGTAGACCCTATAGTATACTATATTAAACCCTATATTATACTATATTAAACCCTATAGTAGACCCTATAGTATACTATATTAAACCCTATAGTAGACCCTATATTATACTATATTAAACCCTATATTATACTATATTAAAGCCTATAGTAGACCCTATATTATACTATATTAAACCCTATAGTATGCTATATTAAACTATATTAAACCCTATAGTAGACCCTATAGTATACTATATTAAACCCTATATCATACTATATTAAACCCTATAGTAGACCCTATATTATACTATATTAAACCCTATATTATACTATATTGAACCCTATAGTAGACCCTATATTATACTATATTAAACCCTATATTATACTATATTGAACCCTATAGTAGACACTATAGTATACTATATTAAACCCTATAGAAGACCCTGTAGTATACTATATTAAACCCTATAGTAGACCCTATAGTAGACCCTATATTATACTATATTAAATCCTATATTATACTATATTAAACCCTATAGTAGACCCTATAGTATACTATATTAAACCCTATAGTAGACCCTATATTATACTATATTAAACCCTATATTATACTATATTAAACCCTATAGTAGACCCTATAGTATACTATATTAAACCCTATAGTAGACCCTATATTATACTATATTAAACCCTATATAATACTATATTAAACCCTATAGTAGACCCTATATTATAGTATATTAAACCCTATAGTAGACACTATAGTATACGATATTATACCCTATAGTAGACCCTATATTATACTATATTAGACCCTATATTATACTATATTAAACCCTATAGTAGACCCTATAGTATACTATATTAAACCCTATAGTAGACCATATATTATACTATATTAAACCCTATATTATACTATATTAAACCCTATAGTAGACCCTACAGTATACTATATTAAACCCTATATTAGACCCTATAGTATACTATATTAAACCCTATAGTAGACCCTATATTATACCATATTAAACCCTATAGTAAACCCTATATTATACTATATTAAACCCTATAGTAGACCCTATATTATACTATATTAAACCCTATAGTATACTATATTAAACCCTATAGTAGACCCTATATTATAGTATATTAAACCCTATAGTAGACACTATAGTATACTATATTAAACCCTATAGTAGATCCTATATTATACTATATTAAACTCTATAGTATAGTATATTAAACCCTATAGTAGACCCTGTAGTATACTATATTAAACCCTATATTATACTATATTAAACCCTATAGTATACTATATTAAACCCTATAGTAGACCCTTTATTTAGTAATATAAAGTACACATGTCTAAAAAGTGTCTTCTGCTGACAATGCAGTTTTTCAAGAATTTTCCTGATGTTTGCAGAGATCATATTTGCGGTAAATGCTGCGGATGTTGGCTTAAATCAACTTTAAAATTCAAGTGTAGTATGCTTGTTGACTATGTGCTTTCAATTCAATCCCAAGCAGAGTCATCTTGTGTTCAGAACTTCTTGTTGTGTTCAGGTCTGCTTTCATTCAGGTCAATTTGCTTCCGGGTGTGTTGACAGTGCTATAAACCACAGAGAGGTCCTCCTGTGAGAGAGCTCTGATGAGAAAGGAGGCAACATGTCATCATCAATCCTCACTTCTAGGATCTTATTTAAAGTCACCGTTTCAAGTTTCAAGTTATATTAGTCATATGTACAGGATACACATGGTAAACACTGTCCAACTAAATGCTTACTGGCAGGTTCCTTCTCAATAATGAAACAAGACATAATAACAGATAACAATACGAACATAATGTAAATGTCTCAGAAAATTAGAACAAAGATTTTAGCATAAGTATAACACAGGAAGAAAAATATAATAAAGTAAAAAATAAATTTAAAAAACTATAAAAATAACAATAACGAGGCTATACAGGGGTACAGGTTATTCGAGGTAATTGAGGTAATATGTACATGTACTGTAGGTAGGGGTAAAGTGCAAATAGTCAGAGTAACCATTTGTTTAATTGTTCAACAGTCTTAAGGCTTGGGGGTAGAATCTGTTAAGGAGCCTTTTGGTCTTAGACTTGGCGCTTCGGTACTGCTTGCCATGCAGTCACAGAGACAACAGTCAATGACTTGGGTGGCTGGAGTCATTGACAATGTTTTGGGCCTTCCTCTGACAGTGCCTAGTATAGTCCTGGATGACAGGAATCTTGGCCCCAGTGATGTACTGGGCCGTACGCACTATCCTCTTTAGCGCCTTACGGTCAGATGCCGAGCAGTTGTCAAGATGTGCTCAATGGTGCAGCTGTAGAACTTTTTGAGGATCTGGGGACCCATGCTAAATCTTGTTAGTCTCCTGAGGGGGAATAGGCATGGTCGTGCCCTCTTCACAACTGTCTTGGTGTGTTTGGACCATGATAGTTTGTTGGTGATGTTTTGACACACTCAAATACAGCTATGTTCATATGAATGGGGGCGTGTTCGGCCGTCCTTTTCCTGTAGTCTACAATCAGCTCCTTTGTCTCGCTCACATTGAGGGAGAGGTTGTTGTCCTGACCTCCTCCCTATAGGCTGTCTCAGTGTTGTCGGTGATCAGGCCTACCACTGTTGTGTCATCTGCAAACTTAATGATGGTGTTGGAGTCATGCTTGACCATGCATTCGTGGGTTAACAGGGAGTACACGAGGGGACTAAGCATGCACCCTTGAGGGGCCCAGTGTTGAGGATCAGTGTGGCAGATGTGTTGTTGCCTACCCTTACCTACTGGGGGCAGCCCGTTAGGAAGTCCAGGATCCAGTTGCAGAGGGAGGTGTTTTGTCCCAGTGTCCTTAGCTTAGTGATGAGCTTTGTGGACACTATGGTGTTTAACTCTGAGCTGTATTCTCACATAGGAGTGCCTTTTGTCCAGGTGGGACAGGGCAGTGTGGAGTGCAATTGAGATTGTGTCATCTGTGGATCTGTTGGAGGGGGGTATGCAAATTGGAGTGGGTCTAGGGTTTTCGGGATGATGGTGTTGATGTGAGCCATGACCAGCCTTTAAAAGCACTTCATGGCTACAGAGGTGAGTGCTACAGACAGGTTACCTTGGCGTTCTTGGGCACAGGGACTATGATGGTCTGCTTGAAACATGTAGGTATTACAGAGAGGTTGAAAATGTCAGCGAAGACACTTGCCAGTTGGTCCGCGCCTGCTGTGAGTACACGCCCTGTTAATCCGTCTGGCCCCGCGATCTTGTGAATGTTGACCTGTTTAAAGGTCTTGCTCACATCTGCAACAGAGAGCGTGATCACACAGTTGTCCAGAACAGCTGGTGCTCTCATGCAAGCTTCAGTGTTGCTTGCCTCGAAACGAGCATAAAAGGCATTTAGCCTGCCTGGGCAGTTCGTGCCTGTGATTCCCTTTGTAGTCTAATAGTTTGCAAGCCCTGCCACATCCAATGATCGTCAGAGCTGCTTTGCCTGTTTGATGGTTCGAAGGCATAGAAGGATTTCTTATAAGTGTCTGGATTGGTTTCCCGCTCCTTGATAGTGGCATCTCTAGCATTTAGCTCAGTGTGGATGTTGCCTGTAATGCATGGATTCTGGTTGGGATATGTACATACAGTCACTGTGGGGATGATGTCATCGATGCACTTATTGATGAAGCCAGTGGCTGAGGTGGTATACTCCTCAATGCCATCGGATGAATCTGGGAACATATTCTAGTCTGTGCTATTAAAACAGTCCTGTAGCTTAGCATCCATGTTATCTGACCACCTCCGTATTGAGTGACTTACTTGTACTTCCTGCTTTAGTTTTTGCTTGTAAGCAAATCATCATCAAATCAAATGTATTTATAAAGCCCTTCTTACATCAACTGATGTTACAAAGTGCTGTACAGAAACCCAGCCTAAAACCCCAAACAGCAAGCAATGCAGGTATAGATCTACGGTGGCTAGGAAAAACTCCCTAGAAAGGTCAGAACCTAGGAAGAAACCTAGAGAGGAACCAGGCTATGAGGGGTGGTCAGTCCTCTTCTGGCTGTGCCGGGTGGAGATTATAACAGAACATGGCCAAGATGTTCACATGTTCATAGATGACCAGCAGGTTCAAATAATAATATTCACAGTGCAGGAACGAGGAGGATAGAATTAGGCTCAGATTTGCCAAATGGAGGGCGAGAGAGAGTTTTGTTATGAAAAATATAGATGAAGATTCTTGGTAGATAGGGTGGTCTACAGCTTATCATAAGGTACTCTACCTCAGATGAGCAAAACCTTGAGACTTCTTTAATATTAGACATCCCGCACCAGCTGTTATTGACACATAGACACAGACCACCACCCCTCGCCTTACCGGAGGTAGCAGTTTTGTCTTGCCGATGCACGGAAAGCCCAGCCAACTGTGTATTATCTATGTCGTTGTTCAGCCACGACTCGGTGAAACATAAGATATTACCGTTTTTAATATTCTGTTGGTAGGATAGTCTCAAATGGAGCTCATCCAGTTTATTCTCCAGTGATTGCACGTTGGCCAATACGACGGATAGTAGAGGCGGGTTACCCAAACGCCGACAAATTCTCACAAGGCACCTGGATCTGTGGCCCTGTCTCTGTCTCCTCTTCATGTGAATGACGGGATTTGGTCCTGGTCCGGCAGCAGCAGTATATCCTTTGCGTCAGACGCATTAACGAAAAAAAACGTTTTCCAATTCGAGGTGAGTAATTGCTGTTCTGATGTCCAGAAGCTCTTTTCGGTCATAAGAGACGGTGGCAGAAACATTATGTACAAAATAAGTTACAAACAGCGTGAAAAAACCCCACACAAAATAGCACAATCGGTTAGGAGCCTGTAAAATGGTAGTCATCCCCTCTGGCGCCATTATTCTCAGTGTGCAAAGAAACAGTGTGACAGTGGTCAGTCCAGTTCAAGTGTTAAGCAGTCTGATGGATTGTAGATAGAAACTGTCTCTGAGCCTGTTGGTATCCGACCTCATGCTCCGATACCGTCAGCCCGACGGTAAGGGTGTGAACAGCTCGTGGCTGGGGTGTGTGGGGTCCTTGATGATGCTGGGGGCCTTCCTCAGGCACCATATAGTCTGTATAGATGCTAATACATTTAAAATAAACAACTTTTAAATCATTGCATATCTTAATACATTTAAACCACGCAGCTTCTGGTCTGCATAACATACAAGTGTTATATGCATTCCTAACTGTCAAGTACAAGTACCATTTAATTATGAGATTTTCTGATTTGATGTAATGGCTGGACTGGCTCACTGGGTGGCAGCACTGGCGCGGTTGAATTTCACAACATCGTACAGGACATCCTCTTTCTGGGGTCGAGGCAGTTGGATGGTCGAGTACAGAGGCACTTCATGGATACTGGTGCCAGAGAAGTAGATGCTGGCGTAGTGAACATCATCCTGGCTGTCTGTCTGTTCTCTGTGCTGCAGTCGGGGTCATGGCCATGCCTGAGACGTTGACATGAACAAGGCTTGAGTTTACCTGATGGGGAAACAAAATTCCATTTGTTCCATTGTGCTAGAGAAGCCTAATCAAGCGCATTATCTGAAAGAAAACAAAAAAATATTATGTGATCTTAACTCACCTGTCCATTGTCTGATGTGTCCCTCTTGACAGAGGTGGATGTGGAGGCCTTCTTCCTGTTTTGCACATGAACGTGGGAGTAATTGACAGAATGAATGAATAAACAACAATTAAGCTAGTAACATATCAGAATGATAAGGTGAAATGACAAGATGCTCACCTGAACCACATGAGACAGAGGATGAGAACCAGAACAACCACTGTGATACCTGTAGCTGCATTCTTCACAGATGTTTCTTTCCCTAAACCAACATGGACAACATGAATACACGTGTACCATATAGCGTAGCCTGAAATATTTGAATGATTAAACCATATTTGACCTGCTATAATTATCAATTGAGATGTAGAATTCTGGGCACCAACTTCATTCACAGCCTCACAGTAATATTCTCCTCTGTCCTCAGAGATGATGTTAGTGATGCTGTAACTCTGTCCTGATGCTTTTGGTGAGGTTACATTCTTCTTGTACCAGGTGTATTTGTCCACAGGTGGGTTGGCATCACTGCTGCAGGTCAGAGTCACTGAACTGCCCTCCACTATTTCACCAGAGGGACTGACTGACACTGAGGTGTTTTTGAGGGCATCTGGTGTTGACGAAGACAGAGGGGGAAGTGTACACAGTCAACATCATGCTGCCACTTCAACAATAGGTTCTGACGTAACCACACCAAGACTGTCTTAAAGAGGGCACAACAACACTTTTTCCCCCTCGGGAGACTGAAAAGATTTGGCATGGGTCCCCAGATACTCAAAAGGTTCTACAGCTGCACCATCGAGAGCATCCTGACCGGTGGCATCACCGCCTGGTCAGGCAACTGCTCGGCATCTAAGGCGCTACAGAGGGTAGTGCGTACGGCCTAATACATCACTGGGCCCAAGCTGCCTGCCATCCAGAACCTATATACTAGGCCGTGTCAGAGGAAGGCCCCAAAAATTGTCAAAGACCCCAGTCCCCCAAGTCATAGACTGTTTTCCCAGATACCGCACGGAAAGCGGTACCGGAGAGCCAAGTCTAGGTCCAGAAGGCTCCTTAACAGCTTCTTCCCCCAAGCTATAAGACTGCTGAACAATTCATCAAATGGCCACCTGGACTATTTACAGCTACTAGCTGTATATTACCTATGCATAGTCACTTTATCCCTAACTACACGTACAATATACCTTGACTAACCTGTACCCCCGCACATTGACTCGGTTACCGGTACCCCCTGTATTGAGCCTCGTTAGTGTTATGTCATTTTATGCATTACCTTTTATTTTTTACTTTGTTAATTTAGTAAATATTTTCTTAACTCTATTTCTTGAACGGCATTGTTGGGTAAGGTCTACACCTGTTGTATTTGGTGCATGTGACAAATTAAATTTGATTAGATTTGATGAGACTAGATCTCTGGTCCTCTTTCTTGCAAACACGTGACATTGATCTTAAGCTATTAACCATCTGCAGCACCAAAAAGCGAGCAAATTCATTGTGCGGTTTGGGAGTATTTCAAGTTCAGGAGTTTAAAAGAACTCAACTCAATTCAAGAGCACACACAGTACAAGTGAAGTTTAAAACGGTCATTTATTTACAAATACTTACAAATGACAGTGAGAGTCTCGTCAGCAGAGTGGAGATTCTCATATCCTTTTGCAATACAGGAGTAGCTGCCTGCATCCTCTCTGCTGACTGGGTCTAGGAACAGGTAGTTATCTTGGGTGTTCACAAGTTGTCCGTTCTTGTACCAGATGTAGGTGGGGTTTGGGTTGTCAGTCAGAGTACAGGTGGTTCTACAGGTCAGTATCGCCGCCTTTCCTTCTGTCACCATGGCAGAAGACGCCTCCACCTGCAGGCCTGGGATTAAAAATACCCGAGTACGTTCCTTGACAACAAGTCTAATCATATAAAGCAAAACATTCCTATTATACAGACTGTCATTTCCACTAAGGTCAAAATACTTGAATGTAACTGATGAGGCATCACATAATGGTACCTGTGACAGACAGCCAGACACGCTCCTCTCTTTGAAGGAAATTATACCCATCGAGTTGCGTCCGAGTCTTGAATGTGAACCAGTACTCTGCTGAATCTCTCTCAGGTCTGTGATTCTCAGGGTGCAGTCTTTCTCTTTAGTTCCAAGGTACTCAGCACAACCTGCATACTCTGGCACCGAGCTCAGGATTTTAGGCATCTCATTATATTTCTCTTGGATATACCAGTTTGGTTCTGAGACTACATGATAACTTGGATGTTGATATGTGCAGGGCAGTTCCACTGTTGACCCCTTCAAGGCACAGATACTCTGATGGGTGTAAGTCACGTTGAAACAGTTCTGACCCAGAACACCTAAAATACCAAAGTAACCCATCGGTTTCATCAATTAGTGAATGATCTTTAAATCAGTTCATTCAGGACTGAACAATAACACTTTAGTGATAGTAAGAATCGTGGTAAGATGCAAATTTTAAAAACATGAATAATCCTAATAATCTTTTGCAAAAAATACTGTAGTTACAGACTCACACACTGCAGGAGAGTGCAGATCCTCGTGGCCTTTTACAGCACAGGAGTAACTGTGTGTTAAATAAAGTATGGTGGGTTCATCTAGACGTTGTTCATTCCTGTACCAGATGTAGGTGGGGTTGGGGTTGTCACTCAGAGGACAGGTGGTTCTACAGGTCAGTGTTACCCTCTGTCCCCACACTGCATTGCTGGGAGACACCATAACTTGGCTTTTTTGTCCACACTTTGTTGCCTTAGTTGCTGATTTGAGGGTCATAAGAATCCATAGAGAAGTGTCAATCAGTGAGGTGTGAAAGACTTATCCTTAATTGTTTAATGATATTTTCGAATTGTGTATGTAGGTCTATGGTAAAGCTAGCTTGCCTTGGTTAGTCTAGCATACTGTAGGTAGATATTTACAGTGCCTTCAGAAACTATTCATACCCCTTGACTTATTCCACTTTGTTGTTTTAAAGCCTAAATTACAAATGGATTAACTAGATTTTTTCTCGACCATCTACACACAATACCCCATAATGAAAGTGAAAACACGTTTTTAGAAATATTTGCAAATTTATTGAAAATGAAATACAGAAATATCTAATTTACATAAGTATTCACACCCCTGAGTCAATACTTTGTTGCATAACGTTTGCCAGTGATTACAGCTGTGAGTCTTTCTGGGAAAGTCTAAGAGCTTAGCACACCTGGATTGTACAATTTGACCATTATATATATTTTTTAATCTTCAAGCTCTGCCAAATAGTTTGTTAATCATTGCTAAACAACAAGTCTCTCTCAGATCAGGCTTGGGAGGTTGAGTAACAAACAGAGCTGTGTTTCTGTTGTCCAACACATTTAACCTCACCACAGTACTTAATAGTAGTGGCAGCATTCCTAATAGTATAGGGTGAAACGTTAAAAAATAACCGACTGTAAGCAGCTCCTCAGATTGTTTAATATAATTTTTATTTTACCTTTATTTAACCAAGGAGGTCAGTTGAGAACAAGTTCTCATTTACAACTGCGACCTGGACAAGACAAAGCGACAAAAACAACAACATTGTGATGTCCATCACTCCGGTGGGTAACTAGCTAACATCACTCTGTCTGGTAACTTTAGTGGTAGCTACCCCATCGATTGAATTTACGTTAAAACCAAAGGCGAAAATGACAGTCATTCTGGGGTATGGAACAATCCTTTTCCAGATATAGTACGTCCTCTTATTCCAATTTATGTTACCTTTTGAATTCGGCTCTTCTCTACTCGTTATCGTTCTTCTCCTTCTGCAACACACCCGCCTACGCACTCACTCGCAACACCTCTCCCCAGGTCCTTTTAGCCGGTCGCGACGTCACCGGGCTCATAGTGGTCTTGGAAAGTCCCTGAACAAAGCAGCAGTGCGGCTGGACAGGGTTGTGTGTGTTTCGGTCCAGAGTCCGTATGGAAGTTGCAGCAATGGGACAAGACTGTAACTACCAATTGCGGAGAAAAAGTGGTAAAAGTAAAACAATATATATATAAATCCCTGAACAGAACAGTGAAGGCCATATCCCTAGACTCCACCACAAGTGGTATTCAGTGATGTGTTGGATTTGCCCCAAACATAACACCTTGTATTCAGAACAAAGTACATTTCTTTGTCACATTTGTTTGGCAGTTTTACTTTTGTGCCTTATTGCAAACAAGATGCACATTTTGGAATATTTTTTATTCCTTTCAGGCTTCCTTCTTGTCACTCTGTCATTTAGGTTAGTATTGTAGATGAACTACAATGTTGTTGATCCATCCTCGGTTTTCTCCAATCACAACCGTTATACTCACCATTAGCTCATGTTGAAATCCCTGAGCGGTTTCCTTCCTCTCCGGCAATTGAGTTAGGAAGGACGCCTATATCATTATAGTGGGGCGTCAGGGTAGCCTAGTGGTTAGAGCGTTGGACTAGTAACCGGAAGGTTGCAAGTTCAAAGCTGACAAGGTACAAATCTGTTGTTCTGCCCCTGAACAGGCAGTTAACCCACTGTTCCCAGGCCGTCATTGAAAATAAGAATTTGTTCTTAACTGACTTGCCTGGTAAAATAAAAAATAGTGACTGGGTATATTGATACACCATCCAAAGTGTAATTAATAACTTCACCACACTCAAAGGGATATTCCATTTATTTGTATTTTTTCCCACCTACCAATAGGTGCCCTTCTTTGCGAGGCATTGGAAAGCCTCCCTGGTCTTTGTGGTTGAATCTGTGTTTGAAATTCAGTGTGTTTGAAATTCCGTGTTCGACTGAGGGACCTTATAGATACTTAATTGTATGTGTGGGGTACAGAGATGAGGTCGTCATTCAAAAATCATGTTAAACACTATTATTGCACACAGAGTGAGTCCATGCAACTTAAGCACATTTTTACTCCTGAAAATATTTATGCTTTCCATAACAAATGGGTTGAATAATTATTGACACAAGACATTTCAGCTTTTCATTTTTTATTAATGTGCAAAACATTCTTAAAACATAATTCCACTTTGAAATGATGAGGTATTGTATGTAGGACACAAAGTCTCAATCTCAATGAATCTTAAATCCAGGCTGTGAAATACAAAATGTGAAACAAAGTCAAGGGGTGTGAATACTTTCTGAAGGCTCTATGTGTAGATTGAACAATACAGAGAAAGAGGGTAAGAAATGAATGAGTCCATACCTGCCACAGACCAGAGAAAGACCACCAACACACTTCCTGCTGTTCTCAAGGCCATTGTTGCATCTCCCACCCTGCAGTCTTAGAAACATAAAGGGAGACAACTAAAACACTTGATAACTGGTGAAATAACTACAGCTGATACTTAGCACACAGTGTTAAGGGTGTGTAAGGGAGGCGAAGTCAGGTGCAGGAGAGTAGCGTGTAGTAACAGGCACACTTTTATTCAGATCCAAAACGACAGCACAGAATACAATAAACGTGCCCAAAAATCAGGCGCGTGGTAAATACCCACATAACATACAACAATTTCACACAAAGACATGGAGGGGAACAGATGACTAAATACATGCAATGTGATTAGGGAATAGGTGTGTATGGAACAAGACAAAACAAATGGAAATAAGACAAAACAAATGGAAATAAGACAAAACAAATGGAAATAAGAAAAATGGAGCGGTGCTGGCTAGAAGGCCGGTGACGCCGAACACCGCCCGAACAAGGAGAGGAGCCGACGTGACACACAGCATGATTATTCATGTATTGGTCTGAATCGGTTTTATTCTCAGAACGTGTAGAATACACTTCAAGAGGTCTCTAAAACCTCGTAAGGATCGGACCCTTTTTTTCCCCAATTTTCGCCTAAAATGACACACCAAATCTATTTGCCTGTAGCTCAGGACCTGAAGCAAGATTCTGCATATTCTTGATACCATGTGGAAATGTGAATCTGGTAAAATGGTAAAGATCTGGTAAAAGACAATACAAAGACAATAGCCTGCATTTCTGGGGGGGGCAGTCTTGTATCCAGTCTGCCCAAATGTGCCCAATTGGTTTATTCATACATTCACAAGTTCATAACTGTACACTCTCCTCAAACAATAGCATGGTATTCTTTCACTGTAATAGTTACTGTAAACTGGACAGTGCAGTTAGATTAAGCAGAATTTTAGTCCTGCATTGAACACCACATATGGGCTACTGTAGGCTATATCATAGAAATGAAAAGCTATTTCCATGTGATAATGTTCTAGGATTTGCTCCATTGGTTTTGTTGGTAGGCCTACTTTATGCTCCAATAACCACAATAGCCGGGTAGTAGTCTATATGTGGTGTTCAATGCAGGCCTACATTACACGAGACTTTTAAATGTGTTTTTACCTCATGAAAGGCTTGACATGAATTCATTCATATTTTACTTGGTCTGTAACTGTAAGGGTAAAGCCTCAGTGTTCACTGTAAATGTGTGCTGGAAGTTGCACACAATTCTCACAATGTTCAAGTTTCCACTCACAAGACCTCAAATTTGCTCAGTGCCCCAAAACATTAGAGGGAACATGGGTCAGGACACAAGTAGCTGATACAGAACTATACTTCCTTTTTAAGACCGTCTACACCGAGTATACAAAACATTAGGAACACCTGCTCAGGTGACCAGGGGAAGCTATGATCCCTTATTGATGTCACTTGTTAAATCCACTTTAATCAGTGTAGATGAAGGGGAGGAGACGGGTTAAAGAAGAATGTTTAAGCCTCGAGACATGGACTGTGTACATGTGCCATTCAGAGGGGGTGAATGGGCAAGACAAAATATTCATTAAGTGCATTTGAACGGGGTATGGTAGTCGGTGCCAGGCGCACTGGTTTGTGTCAAGAACGGCAACGCTGCTGGGCTTTTCACTCTCAACAGTTTATCTTGTGTATCAATAATAGTCCACCACCCAAAGGACATCCAACCAACTGTGGAAGGTATTGGAGTCAACATGGGCCAGCATCCCTGTGGAAGGCTTTCGACACCTTGTAGAGTCCATGCCCCGATGAATTGAGGTTGTTCTGAGTGTAAATGGGGGGGGGGGGGGCAACAAGAGTGTGAGTTCTGTGGTTGACACCAACCAGATGTACTGAGGGTCTAAGATGTTGATGCACAGCTGGCTTCCTGTACCCATGATGCCTTTTCCTGACAACCAACACGCCACTGATGTGCTTATAAACAACATGTGAACATCTTTTTTGGAGAACATGTACTATACTGGAAGGAAAGTTGGAAAATATCCCCATTAAAATCCTTTAAAATAAATGCAACAACATAATTGGACCGTACCAATAAGCCTGTGGTTTCTCTGCGCTTCTGTAGGTCTCACCAGCTACACTAAAACATGTTGTTTCCAGTGGACTGTACTACAGTGCTCTCTACTGGCATCTCAACAACACAACAGCCATCAATATTTCTCAAAAACAGTCTATTTTGCAACAGACAGGCACTTCCTGGTTTCTGTGGTGGATGCCTGTGTAGTGAACATCATCCCGCTCGCCTGTGTAGTGAACATCATCCTGCTCGCCTGTGTAGTGAACATCATCCCGCTCGCCTGTGTAGTGAACATCATCCCGCTCGCCTGTGTGGTGAACATCATCCTGCTCGCCTGTGTAGTGAACATCATCCCGCTCGCCTGTGTAGTGAACATCATCCCGCTCGCCTGTGTAGTGAACATCATCCTGCTCGCCTGTGTAGTGAACATCCTCCAGCTCGCCTGTGTAGTGAACATCATCCTGCTCGCCTGTGTAGTGAACATCATCGCCTGTGTAGTGAACATCATCCTGTTTGCCTGTGTAGTGAACATCATCCCGCTCGCCTGTGTAGTGAACATCATCCTGCTCGCCTGTGTAGTGAACATCATCCTGCTCGCCTGTGTAGTGAACATCATCCCGCTCGCCTGTGTAGTGAACATCATCCTGCTCGCCTGTGTAGTGAACATCATCCAGCTCGCCTGTGTAGTGAACATCATCCTGCTCGCCTGTGTAGTGAACATCATCCCGCTCGCCTGTGTAGTGAACATCATCCCGCTCGCCTGTGTAGTGAACATCATCCCGCTCGCCTGTGTAGTGAACATCATCCCGCTCGCCTGTGTAGTGAACATCATCCTGCTCGCCTGTGTAGTGAACATCATCCCGCTCGCCTGTGTAGTGAACATCATCCCGCTCGCCTGTGTAGTGAACATCATCCTGCTCGCCTCTGTCCACTCTCTTTGCTGCAGTAGTGGTCATGGCCTGATGTAGCCAGGTGGTTAAAACACATTGCTGTATTCATTTCTATCCACTAGATGACACTGTCCATTTAAGAGATCAGTAAATAATGTGTACAAGGTGTTATGGGATTGCGCCTGCACATTGTGTAAGAGCGAGAGCAAGAAATGACATTGGAGAGCTGTTGTAATCCATTATGGGTCCAATATGACTTATTATGGGTCCAATGTAACTCACCAGCATTATGACCAGGAATACAACTTTCCCGAATTGGATCCTTTGTTCGTACCCCCCAGGGCAATTTAACTTATCCCAGAGGCTGCTCCAAGATGACGCCGGCGGAGAAGAGTTAATCATAGTGGACTTTTAGTCAGCCATCACTAGCTGGCCTCCACCCGGTTACTCAACCCTGCACCTTAGAGGCTGTTGCCCTATATAGACATGGAATCACTGGTCAATTTAATAATGGAACACTAGTCACTTTAATAATGTTTACATATTGTACTGCTTTACTAATTTCATATGTATTGTTGGGTTCTGAGAATATGAAATGTTAGTTATTCATGTCATTGATGGAGTGCTAAGGTTAAGGGTCGACACCAGAAGTGAAGGGTTATAGGAGGAAGGTATATAGTGGGTGCAACTAAGCTTGGAAGGTGTTGAGTGCAGGGAAGCGATGACATGTGGCAGGCATTGATAAGGGGAGACGGGTGGAGATCTTAGAAACTAACAGTGTAACTGAGGGAGAGAGGGTCATGTATAATGTTTACATTATGTCAGGATATGTCACTGAGGGAGAGAGGGTCATGTATAACGTTTACATTATGTCAGGATATGTTACTGAGGGAGAGAGGGTCATGTATAACGTTTACATTATGTCAGGATATGTTACTGAGGGAGAGAGGGTCATGTATAACGTTTACATTATGTCAGGATATGTTACTGAGGGAGAGAGGGTCATGTATAACGTTTACATTATGTCAGGATATGTTACTGAGGGAGAGAGGGTCATGTATAACGTTTACATTATGTCAGGATATGTTACTGAGGGAGAGAGGGTCATGTATAACGTTTACATTATGTCAGGATATGTTACTGAGGGAGAGAGGGTCATGTATAACGTTTACATTATGTCAGGATATGTTACTGAGGGAGAGAGGGTCATGTATAACGTTTACATTATGTCAGGATATGTTACTGAGGGAGAGAGGGTCATGTATAACGTTTACATTATGTCAGGATATGTTACTGAGGGAGAGAGGGTCATGTATAACGTTTACATTATGTCAGGATATGTTACTGAGGGAGAGAGGGTAATGTATAACGTTTACATTATGTCAGGATATGTTACTGAGGGAGAGAGGGTCATGTATAACGTTTACATTATGTCAGGATATGTTACTGAGGGAGAGAGGGTAATGTATAACGTTTACATTATGTCAGGATATGTTATTGTTAGCATCAGGGCTCCTCTGAGAGGAGACACAGTCTGGTATTAATAACCATGACAGCCTTGAGTTGGGGAGGAGTGAGCACTTTGGGGTAGAGGTCAGGTTAGATGAAGTGAGGAAGAACAGATATCACTAAGGTTCTGTCTAGCAACAGGGATGCATTGGCTGTTCAGAGGTGTGGAGGAGGAGACTCAGCCTAGGAGAAAGAGTTAAATATCAGTACTTGTGTGAGATTTTTGGGGGGTCTGAATTACAGCTGTAATGACCCTTTGGGAAGAATTAAACTTGGTTAAGCTTCTCTAGTGTCGGTGAGTTATTTACTCTGAAAAATTAGAACCTAACAGTATATACCGTATTCTATTCCACTGTATTTTAGTCAATGCCACTACGACATTGCTCGTCCTAATATTTATTTATTATTATTATTTATTTATTTAATTCCATTCGTTTACTTTTAGATTTGTGTATTGTTGTGAATTGTTAGATACTACTGCGCTGTTGGAGCTAGGAACACAAGCATTTTACTACACCTGCAATAACATCTGCTAAATATGTGTATGTGACCAAAACAACATTTGATTTGAGATGGGTAAATAATCTGGATGGGTATCTCATATTTTACATCTGCAATGTATAAGAGTTTGTTTTGTAATATTAAAATGCCAGATGGTCATGTTAGCCTGTTGATACTTTCAGATTGATATGAGGATGTTAGCTTCTTGCTAGCTGAATACCAGGGCTCTCAGAACCACGCTGTGGAGAGATGAGGATCTACTGTTCCATATGGGGTTAGGGTAGCACGTGGACAGCGTGGAAGCATTCATATTGGAATTGATGACAGAATGGATTTTAGTTTTTTGTTGATGGACATCTTGTACTCAGACATTTGAAACGATAGAAAGTCCATTCTAACTGTGAACATTGTGGTCTTTGTATTTTATTGTATTTTTGTTGTTGAAAGCAGAGCCACTACTCTTTCTGCAGTTCATTTTGTACTTATTGTACATATTGTTTTTATGCACTTTACTAACAGATTTTTTTCACTTGATGGTGATTTAGACTGAACTTTACTTGATGGTGACTTCACCTTACATTATCCGATTTTAAATGTAAGCTTTGACAAAATGAACAAACCCAAATGAGTTGTGTGTCCTGTGCTGGGTTTACTTTCGCCAGGCTACACTGATGTTGTCATTGAGTCCATCTCCACACAGACCACTGTAGCTCTCAGTCAACTGACTCCAACAGACTCACCTGTCCAGGAGACTGGAGACATTTAGGTCCTTCTACTGTTTAGGAGTATCTGCCTGCATCCTCACTGCTGACTGGGGCTTTGAGTTGGTGTACCAGATGTAGGTGGAGTTGTCAGAGTACAGGTGGTGCTACAGGTCACTTTGAGTTGGTGTACCAGATGTAGGTGGAGTTGTCAGAGTACAGGTGGTGCTACAGGTCAGTGTCAGATTCCTCTGCCCCTTTGTCACTCACTCCCTACATAACAAGGGACTTGCTGTGGGGTCGTACTGTGGTGACCTGGTCCTCATGTTCAGAGCGGTGTATGTGTCACTGTTAGGATCAGGCGGACTCTATGTTGGAGAGAGAGACACACACAGAGTCATGGGTAACTGCATAAGAGGACTTTAATGTGTTTTTGTATTGAATACATGTATCGTGGAAATTACTACCAGGAACTCAGTCAAACTTTAATGAATAATTATTTTATATCAGCCAGCTGGAGAAATTGCAACAAACATAATGCACCACAGTACACATCGGTCAGGAGCTCTTTCGGGGCAGTCCCGTTTGTTCTCTTATATACTGCTTACACAGACAAGTTACATTTGCATGATTTACATTATTCATCATGAATTCATCATTAACATTTGGTTCCTGCATGTGACTGGCGTCATCTATCTTAACTTATACAACTTCTTCTGGTCATTCTGCCAAAGGGTCTGAGGGTTCATGACCATCTCTCCCCTCACATCTCTACCCAGCCTCTACAGGAACCAATGATTGTATACGACAAGATGAACAATTTTTCTTCAGACAACATTTCCCCCACACATGAATACACACCTGGTATTGTTGAAATATTATTCTACATAAAAGTTATTTAATAGATAATAGGAATTAATTAAATACAGCTCTGAACACCCCCACCAGACACACACGGCACTCCTACTCCGAGACGCTTGACACATGGATCCAGAGCTGCATATTATCTACACGTTACCATGGTAATCAGACTTAAACAGTTAGAGAATGGGAGTTGGATGACTCTTCACAAGATGTTTTCTATTAAACTTTTAGGGATCTGGAACCGGTGCCAGAGAGGAGGGAGATGAAAGAAAACATGTTTGAGCTTTCTGGTGTTTTTTCAATGACCCTGAATAAGCAAAGCTCTTTCCACATAGACAGGAGTAAGGTTTCTCTCCAGTGTGTGTGAGCTGGTGTGTAGTCAGGCTGGAATCTTGAGAAAAACTCTTCTCACACTGATCACAGCTATAAGGTTTCTCTCCTGTGTGTATGCGTTGGTGTTTAGTCAGGTGTTCTGACGTCCTGAAACTCTTCCCACACGGATCACAGCTATAAGGTTTCTCTCCTGTGTGTGTGAGATGGTGTTTGGTCAGGGTGAAATCTCGAGCAAAACTCTTTCCACATTGATCACAGCTATAAGGCCTCTCTCCTGTGTGTATGCGCTGGTGTGTAGTCAGGTGTCCTAAATTCCTGAAGCTCTTCCCACACTGATCACAGCTATAAGGCTTCTCGCCTGTGTGTATGCGCTGGTGTATAGTCAGGTATCCTGAACGATTGAAGCTCTTCCCACACTGATCACAGCTATAAGGCTTCTCTCCTGTGTGTATGCGCTGGTGTGCAGTCAGGGCACCTGAATGATTGAAACTCTTCCCACACTGATCGCAGCTGTAAGGCTTCTCGCCTGTGTGTATGCGCTGGTGTGCAATCAGGTTTCCTGAACGATTGAAGCTCTTCCCACACTGATCACAGCTGTAAGGCTTCTCCCCTGTGTGTATGCGCTGGTGTGCAGTTAGGTCTCCTGATTGATTGAAGCTCTTTCCACACTGATCACAGCTGTAAGGCTTCTCTCCTGTGTGTAAGCGTTGGTGTATAGTCAGGTGTCCCGATTGATTGAAGCTCTTCCCACACTGATCACAGCTATAAGGCTTCTCTCCTGTGTGTGTGCGTTGGTGTTCGCTCAGGGTTCCTGAATGATTAAAGCTCTTCCCACACTGATCACAGCTATAAGGCTTCTCTCCTGTGTGTATGCGTTGGTGTGTAGTCAGGTGTCCTGAATGATTGAAGCTTTTCCCACACTGATCACAGCCATAAGGCCTCTCTCCTGTGTGTATGCGCTGGTGTGTAATTAGGGATCCTGAAAGAATGAAGCTCTTCCCACACTGATCACAGCCATAAGGCTTCTCTCCTGTGTGTATGCGCTGGTGTGTAATTAGGGATCCTGAATGATTGAAGCTCTTCCCACACTGATCACAGCCATAAGGCCTCTCTCCTGTGTGTATGCGCTGGTGTGTTGTCAGGTGTCCTGAACGATTGAAGCTCTTCCCACACTGATCACAGCTGTAAGGCTCTCTCCTGTGTGTATGCGCTGATGTGCAGTTAGGTCTCCTGATTGATTGAAGCTCTTCCCACACTGATCACAGCTATAAGGCTTCTGTCCTGTGTGTATGTGCTGGTGTGCAGTCAGATCTCCAGACATCCTGAAGCTCTTCCCACAATGATCACAGCTATAAGGCTTCTCTCCTGTGTGTATGCGTTGGTGTGTAGTCAGTGCTCCTGATTGATTGAAGCCCTTCCCACACCAATCACAGCTATAAGGCTTCTCTCCTGTATGTATGCGTTGGTGTGTAGTCAGGTGTCCTGATTGATTGAAGCTCTTCCCACACTGATCACAGCTATAAGGCCTCTCTCCAGTGTGAATCCGCTGGTGAATTATCAATTCTGTCTGTTTAGCAAAACTCTTCCCACAGTCAGAACAGCAGTGGTGAGGTTTCTTCCCTGTAAGTCTCTGCTGGTGTTTACTGAGATGTTCTGATATGGAGAGACTCTTCTCTTTCTTGTCAGCATCATGTTGTTGTTGAGGCTCCCCAGATGATAAGCCCCTCCCACTGAGAGAGCAACGGTTTGGGCTGTCCTCTGTGAAACAAAGACAATGAATAGCAGGTTAACTGATGGGACTTTGATAAATGCAGAAAATTGCGTGTGACCATGTTATTTTAGATTAGCATATTTGATTCTGAAATTCAGACATGAAATTATGTGAAAACTATTTCTAAGATTCATACTTTCAGTTTCCCTAACTCACTGCTGTCATGACTTTCCCTCCTGGTTGATGGGGGGGGGGGGACTTTAACGTGTTCTAGGACTTTAACGACCGGTCGTAAACTCTCTCTCTCGTGTGTGGCAGTATCAAGAAGTCAAAAATCCTTTGTGTGTAGAGAGAATTTGCCGCCAAAACGCCAACATCCAAAAGTGGATAATGAAACAATATATCTCCCATACAGAATGTGGGAAATGGTTGGTGGGGATTCAAACAATAATCATGTCAACAGTTGTTTTGCGTATATCTAAATACAGTTGAAGTCTGAAGTTTACATACACCTTACCCAAACACATTTAAACTCAGTTTTTCACAATTCCTGACATTTAATCCAAGTAAAAATTCCCTGTCTTAGATCAGTTAGGATCACCACTTTATTTTAAGAATGTGAAATGTCAGAATAATAAGAGAGAATGATTTATTTCAGCTTTTATTTCTTTCATCACGTTCCCAGTGGTTCAGAAGTTTACATACACTCAATTCGTATTTGGTAGCATTGCCTTTACATTGTTTAACGTTTTGGGTAGCCTTCCACAAGCTTCCCACAATAAGTTGGGTGAATTCAGGTTTGTAGGCCTCCTTGCTCACACACGCTTTTTCCCGTTCTGCCCACAAGTGTTCAATAAGATTGAGGTCAGGGCTTTGTGTTGGCCACTCCAATACCTTGACTTTGTTGTCCTTAAGCCACAACTTTGGAAGTATGCTTGGGGTCATTGTCCATTTGGAAGACCCATTTGCGACCAAGCTTTAACTGATGTCTTGCGATGTTGCTTCAATATATCCACATAATTTTACTTTCTCATGATGCCATACATTTTGTGAAGTGCACCAGTCCCTCCTGCAGCACCCCCACAACACGATGCTGCCACCCCGTGCTTCACGGTTGGGATGGTGTTCTTCGGCTTGCAAGCCTCCCCCTATTTACTCCAAACATAAGATGATCTTTATGGCCAAACAGTTCTATTTTTGTTTCCTAAGACCAGAGGACATTTCTCCAAAAAGTACAACCTTTGTCCCCATGTGCAGTTGCAAACCAGAGTCTGGATTTTTTTATGCGGTTTTGGAGCAGTGGCTTCTTCATTGCTGAGCAGCCTTTCCGGTTATGCCGATATAGGACTCGTTTTACTGTGGATATAGATACTTGGTACCTGTTTCCTCCAGCATCTTCACAAGGTCCTTTGCTGTTGTTCTGGGATTGATTTGCACTTTTAGCTCCAAAGTATGTTCATCTCTAGGAGACTGAATGTGTCTCCTTCCTCAGCGGTATGATGGCTGCATGGTCCCATGGTGTTTATACTTGCGTACTATTGTTTGTACAGATGAACGTGGTACCTTCAGGCATTTGGAAATTGCTCCCAAGGATGAACCAGACTTGTGGAGGTCTACAATTTTCTTTGAGATCTTGACGGATTTCTTTCCCCCCCCGATGATGTCAAGCAAAGAGGCACTGAGTTGAAAGTAGGCCTTGAAATACATCCACAGGTACACCTCCAATTTACTCAAATTATGTCAATTAGCCTATCAGAATCTAACACCATGACATCATTTTCTGGAATCTTCCAAGCTGTTTAAAGGCACAGTCAACTTAGTGTATGTAAACCTGTGGCCCATTGGAATTGTGATACAGTGAATTATAAGTGAAACAATCTGTCTGTAAACAATTGTTGGAAAAATTACTTGTGTCATGCACAAAGTAGATGTCCTAACAGACTTGCCAAAACTATAGTTTGTTAAGAAATTTGTGGCAACGTGATGAAACCACCCTCCAATGCGAGTGCATAAAAGGACTCCTAACAAAATGTACATTAGACCAGACATTGTGGAGCGGTGAAACACGTTGAAATGGTTGCAATTTAAAAAGAGACCAAAACGTGCCGGGTTGCTGCCGGTGTGGAAAGTGGTCGTAGCTGTACCCTGAATAATCAACCATTGAGACCAGTATACGGACAGTGTTGAGCTGGACATCACAAACGGTAAGACTCTACAAGACCAGAAAATGGTAACATAAAGACAATGTCGGAACATTCAGTCTGCAGCTGTTTAAGTACTTTAGTCTAGTAAACTCGACCGAGGACCACCGCGATTGAAGGATCCAGTCTATTGAAGACGAGAGGAGAAGAACATTTCCCTCCCACCACCGTGTGGTACTCTGATGTATCCATTCTAAAACACATTTCCAGAACAAAGAAGCCTACGACTACAACTAAGGACACTGTGACCTCTGGTGAACAACCAGACTTCAATCGAACTACTCCCCATATAGACGGACCGTATGTTTTCAACAGAGAGACGACCAAGACATACAAGTGTAAATATATACATTGCAATTATTTTCGAATGATCAGTTATTCATGTGCAAAGTATTCATTCTCATGAGCATAGCTTCCACATGCATATACCAGCCCACACTCTTGGTCTCTCCCGCTCTCTTTATCTTGCCCCTTCCTTTCATTGTGTGACAAGCCGTCATATCGGTTTAGTCAACTAGGGACTTTTCCTTGCATGATGTTAGTAATTAATTCAACCTATACTGTGTGAGTATGTATTTCTATGTGGTAGTTAGTAAATAAATTAGCCAATTTGTGTATCACTGAATTCAGAATGAAACTGATGAGGTAAGAATTAATAATTGACTGTGATTGAGGTAAGAGATATTTATATCTGTAGAGTTTAGTCGGGAGGTAGTAACTCGTTAAATAACTTCTCCCGTGGTGCCCCAAGTTACTACTGAGTTAATTGTTACATGATTAATTTAATCACATAATGATTGTTGTTTTGATAAAATAGCAGTCAACACATTAGTCATGTCACGACAGTGAATTCGTGCAAAATAATGACACGTGCGCTGCTCGTGCATGCACAGATGAAATATTCCTCTATGAATCTGATGAAGGCCTTTACATGTCCTAATGAATTCTCAAGATTGCTCAGGTGTTTTCAAAGGCGTATGCTTACCTCGATTATGACCTTAAGCCAATTAAGATAAACAGAGTAAGAAATTTACATGACTAATGCCATACTCGGGCCAACTGCCATAACTAGTTTAATGTCAAATGATGTGTGCATGTAAACACACTCATTGTAGGAGCACTAGTTATTTTGTTGCTTTGACAAAGTCCTTTTTGGAGATTATTATCAATGTGATTAGTGACCCTCATTTTAAGGTCAAACCTGTTACATGAACTGAACTCTCATTTTAATATGGTTTAACTATTCCTTTTAAAGAAAAAAGATACATTGAACATCTAATAGTAAAATCAGAGTAAAAGCAGGTGAGCTGGTTCTACTTTTTTTTTGTCAATTTACTGCTGTTTTGTGTTGGAGAACTGAGCAAGTCAACCCTTTAACCCAGACATGCTACCAATGTTTTAACATTTACATTTTTTTGTGAAGATTGCATTCTCCCTGCTGCACAAAACAACCCTCCATTCCCCATGTCACACTCATTTTTCTGGATCCTTTAAAGCACTATTTTACCCATGTAATCGGCTGGTTTTGTTGTTTTCAGTAGTCCCCTGTTACGGTCAACCCTGTTACATGCTGACCAAAGCAACCCTGTTACATGCTGACCAAACCAGGCACGCGTGTATCTGCGCGCGCCATCACGTGCGCGTTGATTTTGTTCATCCACACCAGAAGCGATCAGGACACGCAGGTTGAAATATGAAAACAAAATTAACCAATTATATTCATTTGGGGACAGGTCATAAAGCATTAAACATGTTTGGCAATTTAGCTCGCTAGCTTGCTGCTGCTAGCTAACTTGTCCTGGTATATAAACATTGGGTTGTTATTTACCTGAAATGCAACTGACAATTAATCCACAGATAAAATGGTAAACCGAATTTGTTTCTCATCATCTCTCATCCTTCCTTGAGGCTTCTTTTTCTTCTTTGAACTTTATATGGCGGTTGGCAACCAAGTTTACAGCTTTACTACAACCTACCGGAGTGTGGACCTAAATTCATCTTTCAATCACCCACATGGGATATGCTCCTAAAAACCAACGAGGAGATGGGAAATGCCGAACTTGCAGGCAGTTGAGTGTCACAAATTGAACCAATTTCTATTTGACGATCGCTGACGCCCGCGAGCAGCGTGGGTGCAATGATTGAACACCATTTATGTGCATGTGACGCGAGCAGTGTGGTCAGCATGTTACTTTATTTGGCACATAGGCACTTGGTGTAGTAATATTTTAATTCAATGTTTTGAAATGAAAAAAAAAATACATGTATTTAGATGTACATGACAGAATGTTAAAATTAGGTGAAAAATATTTTTGGACCAAGGTACACTTAAATATCGGTGGAATGACCGATATTTTCATCAATATATAATTATTCAATTAATGACTAAAGTTCATAGAGATGGCAGAATTCTGATATGACGTCATTATTTTAGCACCATCCACTGAGTTCTGAAACAATGGTGCGCAACGTTGTGTTGATTTATTGGAACATTGAACAATCTACTTTTTTGGTTTTTCAAATTGCCGCCATCTTGAAGCTAAAATTGGGATCACCTCCGCTATCGTTTCAGAAGCAGACTGTAGTCTAATCTACACACCATGGTTCTTACTTAATGAAATCAAATCTCCATCTTCCTTCTCTTCTTCTTCTCCTCTCTGCCCCGGTGTTTTCCTGCAGTCAACCAGACCCAGCAGTAAAGCGGTCCCGGGAGACGTTTGACCTGGGGACTCCAGGAGTGTAGAGGGGAACGGAATAGCTTTGTCCTGTTGGACACAAGAAATATTATTCATAGTTAATTATTAAACTAAATATTTGATTAATTTAGTCTACAACTCTGATTGATTTGGGTGTATCCCTAGAATAACTCCTTTTCCTCATATGCTCAATCGTTCACTACTTCCCACTAATCTAATAGTATTGGGTTGGTGGAGGCATGGGCTAGTTTCCACCATATTTATTATACCAGTCATTTCCTTTTGAAACAAAGAGGAAGAGGCGACTTGTGGCTTATTTGATTGAATATACGTTCCATAATGATTAGGTTGTTATGATGTACTGATAAAAGAAGGACACGTGACATGCCAGCAACTTTGAGAAAAAACACTGAATGGCCAGGTTGACACCAGCTACCACAGCCACAAAGTCATAAACCACCCTTTTCAAAAATGTATCTTCCTAAAATGACATCTTAAACCTGATCTTAACCACACTGCTAACCTTATGCATGACCCTAAACTTAAAATCAAAAAAGAACATTTTCCACAAAAAGAATATATCTATGATATACATTTTTGACTTTGACTGTTAACAACTGCCTTCCATTTTTTTAAAGTATTTGTCATTGCCATTACATATTAGAAGGCAATCGCTGGGAATTCATTATTGGGTTTAGTTACAGGAACGTGGTGTCTCACCCCACAAAAGGGGAGCTACAGAAAAGTTAGGAGAATGAACATGGACAGAATAATAGCTTTGGATGGGTGGGTGAGAACCAGAAGAGGCAGATGGGATTGTATGTCAGGGACTTTAGCCCCACGGTACCTATCACTGTGAGTCCACCATGGCTCCTCCCACCTCCAGTAGTTGGTTTACACGTGTTGGAGAGAGTAAAGTAGGACAGGGAGTTGATCCATGATCCAAGGCAACTGGAAACTATAAATCGTATCCAAGGTAATTGTGTAGTTTAGAGTGTGTAGACTTAGAGTGATTATCTTAATTTACCGAGGTTAGCTAGCCAGCTATTTGTCGTCCTTAACGTAGGAGTCACTGCTAGCTAGCTAGCCAACAGCTAGCCAACGTCTTCCGAATTGAACTTCAACAAGCCGGTCAACATTCCGCCTCGCTCCACAGGTAGTATCACATTTTCATTTCACTTCATTACAGTACAACGGTTTGATTTGTTTGATCGTAGCTAGCTAGCTACATAGCCATCTTTGTATCTAAGACAATTGTGTAGTCTGGAGCGATTTTCTAGGTTAGCTAGCCAGCTATTGTCTTTCTTTTAACGTAACGTTACGTAATCAACACTGCTAGCTAGCCAGCTAGCCCCCGAATAGCAGCACTGTAGAAACTATTACACTTGACGGAACGACTTGATTAGTGTAGTGTCAACAACGTAGCCACTGCCAGCTAGCCTACTCCAGCAGTACTGTATCATTTCAATCATTTTAGTCAATAAGATTCTTGCTACGTAAGTTTAACGTTCTGAACATTCGATAAGTGTAGTCCACTTGTCATTCCAATCTCCTTTGCATTAGTGTAGCCTCTTCTGTAGCCTGTCAACTATGTGTCTATCTATCCCTGTTCTCTCCTCTCTGCACAGACCATACAAACGCTCCACACCGCGTGGCCGCGGCCACCCTAATCTGGTGGTCCCAGCGCGCACGACCCACGTGGAGTTCCAGGTCTCCGGTAGCCTCTGGAACTGCCGATCTGCGGCCAACAAGGCAGAGTTCATCTCAGCCTATGCCTCCCTCCAGTCCCTCGACTTCTTGGCACTGACGGAAACATGGATCACCACAGACAACACTGCTACTCCTACTGCTCTCTCTTCGTCCGCCCACGTGTTCTCGCACACCCCGAGAGCTTCTGGTCAGCGGGGTGGTGGCACCGGGATCCTCATCTCTCCCAAGTGGTCATTCTCTCTTTCTCCCCTTACCCATCTGTCTATCGCCTCCTTTGAATTCCATGCTGTCACAGTTACCAGCCCTTTCAAGCTTAACATCCTTATCATTTATCGCCCTCCAGGTTCCCTCGGAGAGTTCATCAATGAGCTTGATGCCTTGATAAGCTCCTTTCCTGAGGACGGCTCACCTCTCACAGTCCTGGGCGACTTTAACCTCCCCACGTCTACCTTTGACTCATTCCTCTCTGCCTCCTTCTTTCCACTCCTCTCCTCTTTTGACCTCACCCTCTCACCTTCCCCCTACTCACAAGGCAGGCAATACGCTCGACCTCATCTTTACTAGATGCTGTTCTTCCACTAACCTCATTGCAACTCCCCTCCAAGTCTCCGACCACTACCTTGTATCCTTTTCCCTCTCGCTCTCATCCAACACTTCCCACACTGCCCCTACTCGGATGGTATCGCGCCGTCCCAACCTTCGCTCTCTCCCCCGCTACTCTCTCCTCTTCCATCCTATCATCTCTTCCCTCTGCTCATACCTTCTCCAACCTATCTCCTGATTCTGCCTCCTCAACCCTCCCTTTCTGCATCCTTTGACTCTCTATGTCCCCTATCCTCCAGGCCGGCTCGGTCCTCCCCTCCCGCTCCGTGGCTCGACGACTCATTGCGAGCTCACAGAACAGTGCTCCGGGCAGCCGAGCGGAAATGGAGGAAAACTCGCCTCCCTGCGGACCTGGCATCCTTTCACTCCCTCCTCTCTACATTTTCCTCCTCTGTCTCTGCTGCTAAAGCCACTTTCTTCCACTCTAAATTCCAAGCATCTGCCTCTAACCCTAGGAAGCTCTTTGCCACCTTCTCCTCCCTCCTGAATCCTCCTCCCCCTCCCCCTCAACCTCATCCTCTCTGCAGATGACTGGTTCTGTCAACCATTTTGAAAAAAGGTCGACGCCCAACAATCCGATCCATCGGAGTTTCCGATGTCACTCACAACTACAGACCAGTATCCCTCCGATGTCAACAACTACAGACCAGTTCTTCTTTCTCTCCAAAACTCTTGAACGTGCCGTCCTTGGCCAGCTCTCCCGCTATCTCTCTCAGAATGACCTTCTTGATCCAAATCAGTCAGGTTTCAAGACTAGTCATTCAACTGAGACTGCTCTGCTCTGTATCACGGAGGCGCTCCGCACTGCTAAAGCTAACTCTCTCTCCTCTGCTCTCATCCTTCTAGACCTATCGGCTGCCTTCGACACTGTGAACCATCAGATCCTCCTCTCCACCCTCTCCGAGTTGGGCATCTCCGGTGCGGCCCACGCTTGGATTGCGTCCTACCTGACAGGTCGCTCCTACCAGGTGGCGTGGCGAGAATCTGTCTCCTCGCCACGCGCTCTCACCACTGGTGTCCCCCAGGGCTCTGTTCTAGGCCCTCTCCTATTCTCGCTATACACCAAGTCACTTGGCTCTGTCATAACCTCACATGGTCTCTCCTATCATTGCTATGCAGACGACACACAATTAATCTTCTCCTTTCCCCCTTCTGATGACCAGGTGGCGAATCGCATCTCTGCATGTCTGGCAGACATATCAGTGTGGATGATGGATCACCACCTCAAGCTGAACCTCGGCAAGACGGAGCTGCTCTTCCTCCCGGGGAAGGACTGCCTGTTCCATGATCTCGCCATCACGGTTGACAACTCCATTGTTTCCTCCTCCCAGAGCGCTAAGAACCTTGGCGTGATCCTGGACAACACCCTGTCGTTCTCAACTAACATCAAGGCGGTGGCCCGTTCCTGTAGGTTCATGCTCTACAACATCCGCAGAGTACGCCCCTGCCTCACACAGGAAGCGGCGCAGGTCCTAATCCAGGCACTTGTCATCTCCCGTCTGGATTACTGCAACTCGCTGTTGGCTGGGCTCCCTGCCTGTGCCATTAAACCCCTACAACTCATCCAGAACGCCGCAGCCCGTCTGGTGTTCAACCTTCCCAAGTTCTCTCACGTCACCCCGCTCCTCCGCTCTCTCCACTGGCTTCCAGTTGAAGCTCGCATCCGCTACAAGACCATGGTGCTTGCCTACGGAGCTGTGAGGGGAACGGCACCGCAGTACCTCCAGGCTCTGATCAGGCCCTACACCCAAACAAGGGCACTGCGTTCATCCACCTCTGGCCTGCTCGCCTCCCTACCACTGAGGAAGTACAGTTCCCGCTCAGCCCAGTCAAAACTGTTCGCTGCTCTGGCCCCCCAATGGTGGAACAAACTCCCTCACGACGCCAGGACAGCGGAGTCAATCACCACCTTCCGGAGACACCTGAAACCCCACCTCTTCAAGGAATACCTAGGATAGGATAAAGCAATCCTTCTCACCCCCCCCCTTAAATGATTTAGATGCACTATTGTAAAGTGGCTGTTCCACTGATGTCAGAAGGTGAATTCACCAATTTGTAAGTCGCTCTGGATAAGAGCGTCTGCTAAATGACTTAAATGTAAATGTAAATGATAAATCAGTATTTTTTGCCCATATATACAGATGGATCAAAAGACCCAAGGACAGGTCAGACTGGACCAGCCTTTGTTGAACAGGAAAGTGGCTGTGAGGAGACGTATTACAGACCACCTGGCTGAGCTGATGGCCGTAGCTGTGTACATGTCAGAGCTGATGGCCGTAGCTGTGTACATGGCAGAGCTGATGGCCGTAGCTGTGTACATGGCAGAGCTGATGACCGTACTGCAGTGGGCGGAGGAAGTCAAACCATACAGTGTAGTTATATGTTCTGACTCATGTGCTGCGTTTATGAGTCTACAACATTTAGCTCACATAGGGGGCGGCAGGGTAGCCTAGTGGTTAGAGCGTTGGACTAGTAACGGAAGGTTGTGAGTTCAAATCCCTGACCTGACAAGGTACAAATCTGTTGTTCTGCCCCTGAACAGGCAGTTAACCCACTGTTCCTTGGCCGTCATTGAAAATAAGAACTTGTTCTTAACTGACTTGCCTGGTTAAATAAAGGTCAAATAGCAGACAAGGAGCACGACATGAGTGAATTCAAATTCCTGCCCGGGTGAGACAGATGGGTGTCCATATAAGCTTTGCTCGGGTCCCAGCCCATGTGGGGGAGGAAGTAGATGTGCTAGCTAAACAGGCAGTTGAGGTGCCAATGAGCTAAGGGAATGATATGGGCAGAGATGGCAGGAGCAGTGGAACAGTGACAATAAGGGCAGGCCTCTCATTGTTTACATTTTAGTAATTAGCAGAAACTCTTATCTAGAGCGACTTACTGGAGCAATTAGGGTTAAGTTGCTCAAAGGCACATTGACAGATTTTTCACCTAGTCGGCTCAGATTACTGGCCCAACGCTCTAAACCACTAGGCTACCTGCCACCCCTATTCCAGGTACAGAGTAAAGTAGTGGAGGATGGTAGAAATGGACAGAAGAGAGGAGGCTTTCCTTACAAGGCTAAGAGTAGGACACAGCCAGCTGAATAAGTGATTAAATGTGATAGGAAATCATTCAACAGGAAGATGTGATTACCTCCAGGAAACAGAGACAGTGGAGAATGTACTGATACAGTGTGGGCAGTATGATAGGGAAAGAGAGAGACTGATCTAGTATGAGGGAGAACGGGCTACAGGAATTTAGTTTGATAAGCATACTGAGTAGAACATCATAAGATAGAGTTGCAAATATTTGTATTTTTTAAGTGAAACGGGGCTGGCAGATGCAGATAGGATTTAGTTCTTTGATCCCTGTCCCACAATACAGTAGGTGGCCTAATGCACCATAACGTTGGATGCCAACAGCCAATAAACCCCACAGAAGAAGATGTCTTTTCATCGTAGAGTGAGTATCTGGTCATATAATGGATCATCAAACTTTCAAATCAGTGGAGGTTTAACAGGAGGAAGGAGAGATAAGTAAGTAATAGACACAGATTCCTAAACATGATAAAGTAGTATGTTACTTTGCCGAAGGAAAACAAATTCCAACAAGTTTTACCGTCGTTTTTGTCCATCCACTAACACAGTCCACAGGGATGTGGTGGATCACAGATTATGAATACTAGGCCTAGACTTTTTAGATAGCACATCTGGCCTATACTGTTAAAAGGAAATCAGACTTACCGGATCCATTGTTGAAACTATGCATTTCTTCGCTTGTCTTAGAAAATAAGCTTGTTGGCTACAGTAGTACAGTTACTTTGTTTTAAGAGTTCCGGGAGTCCTTAACGAAACACAAAACATGGCGACAATGTATCTTGCTTCAGATCTGAAACCAGTAGTAAACAAAAACATCAATGCCAGTTCAATTTAAAACACATATGACATTCCTGCGCCACAATAACATTGTCGGCGAGGATGGCTAACTAACGTTCGTGTTTGATTCAGATCATCCGTTTTGTCATAAAACAGCCTAGCTAGGTAGCGAAATGCTAACTAGACTCGGGAGTTCGTGTGGGACATATGTGCTTCAGGAGTCTGTGGGTTTGATATTATTCCACCATGGGCAACAACGACTGGCTACTAGTTCGTTTTCTGAGTAAATTATCTCACATACAGGAAAATATCTGTAAGGGTATGAGTCGAGAAACCTGCATATTTTCCTCCACCGTAGATAATGTCACGATTCCAAATCTATACGATATTATAGAGAACAAGTAAATTATCTCACATACAAGGAAACATTTGTAAAGACGAAATTGTTCCGCTTTTTCTTCTTCAGTGGACTTTATTGGTGTGTGTCAACCAATATTTTGCATTATCGCCCCCAACTGGACTATGGAATAAATTCATTATACTTTAGGGCCGCCTTGTTTACAGTATGGGTCGCGACCCGGACCTGTTAATGGTGGGTCGCGGCGTGTCAGTGTATATTTATAATTGGTACATTAATTACTGTTATTGATTTGGCCAAGTGCATCTGTGCTCTCTGTTCAGTGCGCTTTCTGCTTAATTAAGCAGCGGTCTCTGCTCAGTTTGGCAGCTGCGCGAGTGAGAGATGCCTGTGTGCTTCCGGGTATACCGGATCTCTTTTTCTGCAGTTTTCTTGAAGATCACTCCGCGACACACAGGACGCAGCGCCGTCGTTCAGGCAGCAGATGAAGCGCTGTCAGCCACTGACTTGTCATTCCCACTCGCCGTCGTCATCAAATGGGCTCATGCTCGCCATAGGTTCTGACTGAGCTCAATTGTCATGAAACGCATATACAGCGATGAGGTTCTCTGTCTTCCATACAAACTTATAACGAGGAGCGCCCACAATATGTTTTATGTGTGGAAGTGCTTAGCAATGAGACTCGCATAACGAGCAAATTATTAAAACGACACGTCCTGACCAAACATCCACAGCATGATGGTAAACCCAGGGAGTTCTTTCAGAACAGGGTTGAATGCTTCAGGAACTCTCATAGTAGTAGATGTGAGTTTCTCTTTCAAACAATCCCCTGGCCTTGTACACGGCTAATAGCTCACATTCGCCAAAACAAGATAGCTACTGATAGTGCAAACCTAATTAACAGTACAGACTAAGATGAAAATTATTTTTGTTTTGTTGAAAACGAGTCTAGATTGAAACTTGCTGTTAAAATACAATAATAATTGTTATTCTTAACTGGAATGAACTGATTGACGCAAGATGCTTTTTGAGGCAAACACACTCAGTTCTGGGTTGTTCATGTACAATAGGAAGCGGTCTCCTGCCTGACTGAGAAAGCAGTAGATGTTCTGGTCCAGTTTGGCACCACATACCTATGTGAGTCAGGGTTCTCAACTCTGACACTTAAAAAACATGTACAGAAACAGTTTCAAGGCTGAGCTTGACCTCAGTGTTGCACTGTCATAAACAGAGCCCAGAATAGACATGCTCTCATTAGGACTGTGTGGGGGTTTTCTGGTCTACAGATGTGATCAATCACTTTATTCCAGGTCAGAATAAAAACATATGTATTGTATTTTGACAGCAACAGTTCCAACCTAGACTTTCTTTCAACAATAATGTCTACAATAAGATGCACAGTAGGCCTGATAACTTTAATTTCTACAGTAATATGTACAGTGTGTGTGTGTTCTGTTATTCATCTGTGTGATGTGATCAATCCGTTTATTCCAGTTAAGAATGAAAATTACTGATTGTATTTTAACAGCAACAGTTCCAACCTAGACAGATATGTAAGTGTTTTTAATGGAGGAAAATAAACTAATACATATTTATATGGATATTTAATTATTATTTGTTTTTGTCTATATTGCATTTGTTTTAGGCATAAGAGCAATGAAATGTACGATATGTATGTATAGTTGCATATTTTCCTGAGCTTGGGTCCCAGGAAAACACCGAATATCTCATTTGGGTCCCAGGCTGAAACGTTTCAGAACCCCTGCTTTAGGGACAGGCAGAAATGTATGCACTTACTCTATGTCCTTTAAGAAATGGGGGAGGGTCATGCTTTTTCCATTTCAGTCAGGGACTTTTTCCAGGGTTTAGTGTTTTATATTTAGTCCAGGGGAAGGTCATATCATTTGTAATGGATTAAATGTCAGTATTTGTCACCATTTTAGAATGTACATATTGAATTCCCATCTAACTTCTGGGCACAACCCTGCTTTCTCTCTCTCGCTCCCTCAATTTCAATTTAAGGTGCTTTATTGGCATGAGAAACATATGTTTACATTGCCAAAGCAAGTAAAATAGATAATAAACTAAAGGAAAATGAACAATAAAAAAAATGAACAGTAAACATTACACTCACAAAAGGTCAAATTGAATGAAGACATTTCAAAAGTCATATTATGTCTATATACAGTGTTGTTATGATGTGCAAATAGTTAAAGTACAAAATAAAAAATAAATAAACATAAATATAGGTTGTATTTACAATGGTGTTTGTTCTTCATTGCTGCCGCGATTGCACACTGTGGTATTTCACCTAATAGATATGAGAGTTTATCAAAATCGTATTTGTTTTCTAATTCTTTGTGGGTCTGTTTAATCTGAGGGAAATGTGTCTCTAATATGGTCATACATTTGGCAGGAAGTTAGCAAGTGCAGCTCAGTTTCAACCTTATTTTGTGGGCATTGTGCACATTGCCTGTCTTCTCTTGAGAGCCAGGTCTGCCTTCGGCGGACTTTCTCAACAGCAAGGCTATGCTCACTGAGTCTGTACATAGTCAAAGATTTCCTTAATTCTGGGTCAGTCACAGAGGTCAGGTATTCTGCCACTGTGTCCTCTCTGTTTAGGACCTAATAGCTTCTAGTTTGCTCTCTTTTTACTTCTTCACCCCCTGAAGATTTCTCCAGCAGTTCACTTAATCCTGGCTCATCTACCCTATTACTCCTCAAAACTAATAACAATCGCTCCCTTTCCCTCACATATTTCTGGCAATGATCACACCTCCCAGTCAGATGTCTCCCAACCAATTTCAATGTACTATTGAGCCTTGTGTTTCTCAGCCTTGTAACAACACTTTCCTCCCTTCTCTCTCGGCCTGAGGACCTCCCTGCCCCCACCTTTTCCTGGATCTCATACAGGTGTCTTCCCTTTCTTTCCTTGTTCCACAACTTTTGCCATTTGTTTTATTAACCCCTTGGGCTTCTGCGTTACGGATTGACAATTCCATCTCAACATTATGCAGTTACAAACTCGATCTCAGGAGCGCTTACAACCTGGTGCGTATCCGGGAGGGAGACGAGTGGAATACGGCTTTCAGTACCACCCCAGGGCACTATGAGTACCTTGTCATGCGGTACGGGTTGATGAATGCGCCATCAGTCTTCCAAGCCTTTGTAGATGAGATTTTCAGGGACCGGCACGGGCTGGGTGTAGTGGTGTATATTGATGACATTTTGATATACTCCGCTACACATGTAGAGCATGTGTCCCTGGGGGGCAGGGTGCTTGGTCGCCTGTTGGAGCATGACCTGTACGTCAAGGCTGAGAAATGCCTGTTCTTCCAACAGTCCATCTCCTTCCTAGGGTATCGCATTTCCACCTCAGGGGTGGAGATGGAGAGGGACCGCATTTCAGCCGTGCGTAATTGGCCGACTCCCACCACGGTAAAGGAGGTGCAGCGGTTCTTAGGGTTTGCCAACTACTACTGGAGGTTTATCCGGGGTTTTGGTCAGGTAGCGGCTCCCAAATTTCATGTTCCGGAGAAAGTATAAAAAATCGGTGAAGAATCCAGCTACGAACTGGTCCGTTTGTCACAACTTGGGAAGCTCATGGGAGACAGTGTGGCCACATTACCATAACGCTGTTTATATAATAGCCTCAGATATGAGGTTTACATCTAATTGTTGTATAAGATGAATGAGTGAGTATGAAACTGTTTGTATAATTGTGTGATATGATTTTGGACTGTTTAATGAAGAAAAATACAATTCCCTTTTGATTTGAACTAAATCAGAGGACCGCCCCTGAGCCCAGTTAGGGTTAGACATCCTGGGACAGCCCTCTTCGGCCCTTCCGAATAATACCCCCACTCGGGTTTTCGATCAGCAGACCAAGCTTACCTCAATTACTAGATGGCTAAAGGTTGCAGACCATGTTTTTCTCTATTAGGAGGACAAAGGTTGTAGACCATTGCTGAATCTTTTAACCATACCACGTGGTTAAACTCTTAGACTATCGATACCGACAGAATAAGAACAAGTCTTTGATATTGATTACTAGTCTGCAGCTAGGAATTCGGTATCATTGAACGCGAAGAACGGCAACCGCCGAAACATCCATTCTATAACAATTGAATGAATGTCACTTTGAACTATCCCCTCTAACCACAACCGAGAGAGAGAGGGAGAGAGACGGACAATTCCACAAAAGACACAAACCTTTCACCAGCGATCAAGACGACACACTGAGCGTAAATATATATATTGATTGCAATTGTTCCTGAATAAGTGAGTGTTCATGTGTAAAGGATTAGCATTTCAATTGTTATAATCATTAACTGTAGTGAATTCTTAGTCTACCCCCACTTCCCCTTTTGTCTAACAAGCCGCCATGCCGGTTTAGCCACTAGGGCACATTCTCCTATCATTACATTTACCTTGTTTGTTTGTTTATGCATTTCTGTGAATTACTTAGTTAGTAATAAATAAATTATTTAAGACAATTGATGTATGGATGACTCATAGTGAAGACTGAGTTTGTGCAGATAACCAACAATTTACGACGTTTGGAATGAGACTAACGTGACGTAAAGTAAATAATTCATTAATTCGAAGACTAATTGATCAGATAAAATATCTGAAAAGTTATTTTAGGAATGATAACTTTGTAATCTGAATATTTTTCCTTGGTGCCCCGACTTCCTAGTTAATTAGCTATGCGATTTAATCAGTTGATTGCATAATAACTAATTATAGAGAATCTTTGATTAAAAACTATCAGTCTTCAGTTGATGATAGTTGTCACGTTCTGACCTTTTTTCCTTTGTTTTGTCTTTGTTTTAGTTGGTCAGGGCGTGAGTTGGGGTGGGCAGTCTGTTTGTTTTTCTATGTTGGTTTTTGAGTTTGGCCTGGTATGGTTCTCAATCAGAGGCAGGTGTTGTTAGTTGTCTCTGATTGAGAATCATACTTTCCACCTGGGTTTCGTGGGTGTCTATTTTCTGTTTTGTGTGTATTCACTAGACAGGACTGTTTCGTTTGTTCGTTCTTCCTAGTTATTATTTTGTTTAGTGTTCAGTGTTGATTATATAAAAAATCATGAACACTTACCACGCTGCACCTTGGTCCTCACCTTCTTCCACCGACGACAGCCATTACAATAGTAAAGACATGACACCAGGCTCCCAGAACGTGAAGGCAGATGCATTGTCTCGGCTGTATGACACAGAGGAGCGGTCCATGGATCCCACTCCAATACTCCCCGCCTCCTGCCTGGTGACGCCAGTAGTGTGATGAGCTGGACACGGACATTGAGCAGGCGTTACGTGCATAGCGCGCTCCCGTCCAGTGTCCCGCTGGGTGTCTGTACGTCCAGTTTGCTGTTCGTGACCGGTTGATCTATTGGGGCCGGAAGCTGGGTCCGCGGTTTGTGGGGCCATTTAAAGTCCTGAGGAGAGTGAACGAGGTTTGTTATAGGTTACAACTTCCACCCGATTTCCGTATTAACCCCTCGTTCCATGTGTCTCTCCTCAGGCCGGTGGTGGCTGGTCTGCTCCAGGAGTCTGAGGTGCGGAAGTTTCCTCCGTCCCCTCTGGACATCGGGGGGGCCCCGGCGCATGGGGTACGGTCTGGAGGAGAGGTGCTGGGTTCCGGTCAAGGATGTGTTGGACCCTTCAATGCTGCAGGAGTTCCACCGTCTTCATCCGGATGCGCCTCGCCGTCCGGGTCGTCCCCGAGGCCGGTGTCGGCGCATTGCTGGAGCCGCGCGTCAAGGGAGGGGGGGTACTGGCACGACTTCCGCCAGAGTCGGACCCTCTACTAGTTCGGGCGGCGTTCGCGGTCGACGTCACCGACCTTCTAGCCAACGCCGATGCACCTTTAATTTTCCATTGGTTTTGTCTTGTCTTCCCTCACATCTGGTTTCAATTCCATCAATTACATGTTGTGTATTTAACCCTCTGTTCCCCTCCATGTCCTTGTCCGGAATTGTTGATTGTAAGAGTTTGTGCACGTAATGTCTGGCGTGCGAAGGGTTTCGTCCCATTGTTTTTATTTATTGTTTTTGTTCACAGTGATTTTTATTATTAAACTGCACCGTTGTAACACAGTCTTTGCTCTCCTGCGCCTGACTTCTCTGCCGCCAGTACGCACGCATTACAGTACGTGTGTATCAATAAGCTGAGGTTACCTTATAAGGCAACCTAGTACAGTAGCTTCTCTGAATTCATTAACATTGTCCACTGTCACACAAGACCAAAATGTCAAAACCAGACAGTGGTTACAGCCAGGGCTTAACCACAAATACTAATATAGATAGCTTGTGCCTTGTATAGAGTTTTTAGACACATAGCAACAGTATCTTATTATAAGTTCTGCAGCAAAACATGAACCTTAAGGTCCCCTTAATCAACAATGCTACCTCATCCCCATACTGTATTTATTTATGTATCTTGCTCCTTTGCACCCCAGTATCTCTACTTGCACATTCATCTTCTGCACATTTACCATTCCAGTGTTTAATTGTTATATTGTAATTACTTTGCCACCATGGCCTATTTATTGCCTTATACCTCCCTTATCCTACCTCATTATTGACTTACATCTCTTATCCTACCTCGTTATTGTCTTGCATCCCTTATCCAACCTCATTATTGACTGACATATCTTATCCTACCTCGTTATTGTCTGACATCTCTTATCCTACCTCATTATTGACTTACATCTCTTATCCTACCTCATTATTGACTGACATCTCTTATCCTACCTCATTATTGACTTACATCTCTTATCCTACCTCATTATTGACTGACATCTCTTATCCAACCTCATTATTGACTGACATCTCTTATCCTACCTCATTATTGACTTACATCTCTTATCCTACCTCATTATTGACTGGCATCTCTTATCCTACCTCATTATTGACTTACATCTCTTATCCTACCTCATTATTGACTTACATCTCTTATCCTACCTCATTATTGACTGACATCTCTTATCCTACCTCATTATTGACTGACATCTCTTATCCTACCTCATTATTGACTGACATCTCTTATCCTACCTCATTATTGACTTACATATATTATCCTACCTCATTATTGACTTACATCTCTTATCCTACCTCATTATTGACTGACATCTCTTATCCTACCTCATTATTGACTGACATCTCTTATCCTACCTCATCTGCACACACTGTTTTTCTACTTTATTATTGACTGTATGTTTGTTTATGTGTAACTCTGTGTTGTTGTATGTGTCAAACTGCTTTGCTTTATCTTGGCCAGGTCGCAGTTGGCCTACCTGGTTAAATAAAGGTGAAATAAATAAAACATTTAAAAAATGGGGAGGGTCTTTGGGCCCCACCCCCTACAGGATCCTCTGTACCCGTTTGGTAAAGCTTTCTCTATGAATCACCTGTCTGTCATTCATTTCTAGTACTACTGTCATTTTAACCTGGAATGTTGTGGTTGACTCAGTTCTCTGAAGGAATCGCCAACTGTCTCTAAGGCTGATCAGATGGAGCTACACCATCCCAGATGAAAGGGGAAAGCAGACACTGAATGGTTAGTTAGAATCACCTTTGGATGTTTACATTTGACATGTTTGGTCATGTAGCAGACACTCTTATCCAGAGTGCCTTACAGTAGTGAGTGAATACATTTTCATACTAGTCCCCCGTACTAGTTACCTGGACAGGTAAACAATGAGTCTGTATCTCACCTTGATAGCAACAGCCAGGGAGTATATAGCATACCACACCACTGACTGAAATGGTGGAGAATGATGTTATTGACCTCTCTCTCTCTCTCTCTCTCTCTCTCTCTCTCTCTCCCTCTCCCTCTCTCCCACCTCTTCCCTCTCCATCTTTCTATCCCCCCACTGCTCCCTCTCCAATCTCTCTCCCCCTCCCGCTCTCCTCTGTTCCTCCTCTCCTCTCTCTCAGAGTGTTGTGTTACAGGCAGACCCCCCCCCCGCCCCAGCCGTTGGGAGGCTGGTTGAAGTGGGAACAGAGATCAAAGACATCACCACTGACCACACACTGACCCGGACCTACTTCACTCCTCCTACAGCCGCAGCATACTGGCAGTGTATCTATAGATAGATAATAACTCTAACCTTAGCCTCAAACCTAACCCTGACTCTAGCCTCAACTCTAACCTTGTTGTCAAGTTGCTTTTGGGAGAAAGACCCAGGCTACTGTGACACAGTGAAGAAGACCCCACCTTACAACAAGGGAACCAGACTGGTGGACCTGAAAGACATTACTAGTGAAATGGGAAAAAAACTGCCTGATAGACATGACCATACTAGACTTCCTCATGGGTAGGTCTGGGCTGGGGAGGGAGAATGGTGGACCTGATAAACATGACCATACTAGACTTCCTCATGGGTAGGTCTGGGCTGGGGAGGGAGGGAGAATGGTGGACCTGATAGACATGACCATACTAGACTTCCTCATGGGTAGGTCTGGGCTGGGGAGGGAGGGAGAATGGTGGACCTGATAGACATGACCATACTAGACTTCCTCATGGGTAGGTCTGGGCTGGGGAGGGAGGGAGAATGGTGGACCTGATAGACATGACCATACTAGACTTCCTCATGGGTAGGTCTGGGCTGGGGAGGGAGGGAGAATGGTGGACCTGATAGACATGACCATACTAGACTTCCTCATGGGTAGGTCTGGGCTGGGGAGGGAGGGAGAATGGTGGACCTGATAGACATGACTATACTAAACTTCAGAACCGTCAGAAGAAATTATGTCATGGCACATCACAATGGTCGTGATGATTTATGTGAGACATCATTGCATCAGCAATTCACAAGAGTGACATACAATGGAGAGATCAAGTATTTGATACACTGCAGATTTTGCAGGTTTTCCTACTTACAACGTATTTAGAGGTCTGTAATTTTGATCATATGTACACTTCAACAGTGAGAGACAGAATCTAAAGCAAAAATCCAGAAAATCACATTGTATGCTTTTTAAGTAATTCATTTGCATTTTATTGCCTGACATAAGTATTTGATACATCAGAAAAGCAGAACTTAATATTTGATAGAGAAACCTTTGTTTGCAATTACAGAGATCATATGTTTCCTGTAGTTCTTGACCAGGTTTGCACACACTGCAGCAGGGATTTTGGCCCACTCCTCCATACAGACCTTCTCCAGATCCTTCAGGTTTCGGGGCTGTCGCTGGGCAATACGGACTTTCAGCTCCCTCCAAAGATTTTCTATTGGGTTCAGGTCTGGAGACTGGCTAGGCCACTCCAGGACCTTGAGATGCTTCTTACGGAGCCACTCCTTAGTTGCCCTGGCTGTGTGTTTCGGGTCGTTGCCATGCTGGAAGACCCAGCCACGACCCATCTTCAATGCTCTTACTGAGGGAAGGAGGTTGTTGGCCAAGTTCTCGTGATACATGGCCCCATCCATCCTCCCCTCAATACGGTGCAGTCGTCCTGTCCCCTTTGCAGAAAAGCATCCCCAAAGAATGATGTTTCCACCTCCATGCTTCACGGTTAGGATGCTGTTCTTGGGGTTTTACTCATCCTTCTTCTTCCTCCAAACACGGCGAGTGGAGTTTAGACCAAAAAGCTCTATTTTTGTCTCATCAGACCACATGACCTTCTCCCATTCCTCCTCTGGATCATCCAGATGGTCATTGGCAAACTTCAAACAGGCCTGAACCTGCGCTGGCTTGAGCAGGGGGACCTTGCGTGCTCTGCAGGATTTTAATCCATGACGGCGTAGTGTGTTACTAATGGTTTTCTTTGAGACTGTGGTCCCAGCTCTCTTCAGGTCATCGACCAGGTCCTGCCGTGTAGTTCTGGGCTGATCCCTCACCTTCCTCATGATCATTGATGCCCCACGAGGTGAGATCTTGCATGGAGCCCCAGACCGAGGGTTATTGACCGTCATCTTGAATGTCTTCCATTTTCTAATAATTGCGCCAACAGTTGTTGCCTTCTCACCAAGCTGCTTGCCTATTGTCCTGTAGCCCATCCCAGCCTTGTGTAGGTCTACAATTTGATCCCTGATGTCCTTACACAGCTCCCTGGTCTTGGCCATTGTGGAGAGGTTGGAGTCTGTTTGATTGAGTGTGTGGACAGGTGTCTTTTATACAGGTAACAAGTTCAAACAAGTGCAGTTAATACAGGTAATGAGTGGAGAACAGGGGGGCTTCTTAAAGAAAAACTAACAGGTCTGTGAGAGCCGGAATTCTTACTGGTTGGTAGGTGATCAAATACTTATGTCATGCAATAAAATGCAAATTAATGTGATTTTCTGGATTTTTGTTTTAGATTCCGTCTCTCACAGTTGAAGTGTTCCTATGATAAAAATTGCAGACCTCTACATGCTTTGTAAGTAGGAAAACCTGCAAAATCGGCAGTGTATCAAATGCATGTTCTCCCCACTGTAATTACATTTAGAGTTCCTGGCATCATTCATTTGGCTCCTAACTGTTAGAGAGGTTAGCTGTGTCCGCAGTGTCACAGTAGTTAGGGAATAGGATTTCAGACACAGACTATGTGTATGTTTAGTGTGGTGTATGGATGGGATGTTTAAATCACTGATTTATAGTACATTTACTATAAGATCTCATGAATAACGTAGGTTATATTGTGTTATTTAAACCTGGAATCTTTAATGCTGAAACTGTCTGTTTGAGATATGACAACAACAAAGCTACTATAAAAAATGAACAGTTTTTATCCCCTCTGACCATAATAGACCAGTAGAATATGTACTGAACAGTTTGGCCTGTACTTTAATTTAAATAGATAGTTCAAGCCGAAATCAAAGACATTCGAATTGAGGAATTATATAGCAATTTCCAAAAGCATTTAAAAAAAAAGAATTACATTAAAAGCCACAATGTCTATAACCTATGATTGGATTGAATCCCTCCCAATGTCTATAACCTATGATTGGATTGAATCCCTCCCAATGTCTATAACCTATGATTGGATTGAATCCCTCCCAATGTCTATAACCTATGATTGGATTGAATCCCTCCAAATGTCTATAACCTATGATTGGATTGAATCCCTCCCAATGTCTATAACCTATGATTGGATTGAATCCCTCCCAATGTCTATAACCTATGATTGGATTGAATCCCTCCCAATGTCTATAACCTATGATTGGATTGAATCCCTCCCAATGTCTATTGAGCAGCACTGGGGCTGTTGAATTTCAAAGTAGTGTACTGGAAATCCTCGTCCTGTTTCTGGGGGTGAGACGGTGGGACGGTGGAGTCCAGACGCACTTCCTGGTTTCTGTGTTGGATGCTTGCGTAGGTAATGTCATCCTGCTCGTCTGTGTCTGCTCTCTGTGCCGCAGTAGGGGCCATGGCCAGGCCTGAGATGTTGTCATACACTGGATTAGAGTCTCTCTGATGGGGAGAGAAGACAGACAACATGAGCGGTGAAAGATATTACCACAGTCATTGAGTCCATCTATACACAGATGATTACAGTTCTCAGTCAACTGACTCCAAAAAACTCACCTGTCCGTTCTCTACTGTGTCTCTTCTGTCTCTTGTGTCAGAAGTGGATTTGGAGGCCTTCTTCCTGTTTTGTGAAATAATTAATCAATCAATAGAGCAATATAGATATTTTGATCGATTATACCACAGAATGTGAAAAGGGATAAATTCATCTCACTCACCTGAACCACATGAACCCAAAGAGACAGAGTATGAGAATTAGAATAACCACTATGACTCCTACAACTGCATTCTTCAAAGACTTTGGCTCCCCAAAGAATGTAACAGGAGAACGGAGATTCTCGTAGCCTTTAACACCACAGGAGTAACTGCCTGCGTCCACACTGCTGATTTGGTCTAAGTAGAGGTAGTTATCTTGGGTGTTTGGGTTGGTGAGAAGTTGTCCGTTCTTGTACCAGATGTAGGTGGGGTTGTCAGTTAGAGTACAGGTGGAGCTACAGGTCAGTGTCACCTTCCCTTCCTCTGTGCCAGGAGTCTCCTTCACCTGCAGGTCTGAAAAGGGAGAAATGAAGACAAAATAACACAATCATCATTATTTCCACCAATGAGATAATGACTTAGACTAGATGATATAATACTGTAAGGACAGTATTACCTGTGACAATCAGAGTTATTCCAGGGAAGCTGTTTCCCCATTTTACCGCAGTTGTTGTAAATCTAAACTTATATTCAGCAGAGTCACTCTCTCTCAGGTCTGTGATTCTCAGGGTGGAGTCCTTGTCTGTAGTTGGTTGGTACTTCACACGACCTGCATACTCTGGGTCCTGGCTTAGATCTGTAGTAACTCCAGACTCCCATTTGTTGAACCAGGACACTTCTGTGACGTTATGCCAGCTGGGATGTCTATACGTGCAGGTAATGTCCACTGTTGACCCCTTCAAGGCACAGATACTCCTCTTGGTGTAAGTCACATTCAAACAGCTCTGACCATGAACACCTGAAACAAAATGTATCTTATCAATTCCTCAAATGATAATGAGATGATTTCAAGTGTTTAAGATGTATTGGACTGGTTCGTTTAACATGAATAAATTATATAGACACATACAGAGCATTCAGAAAGTATTCAGAACCCTTGACTTTTTTTTACATTTTGTTACGTTACAGCCTTAATCTAAAATGGAATAACTAGATAACATCCCATCAACAATTTCTACCTTGTATATTATACCATATACGTTCTACTAGTGTTACTATCCAAGAGTGCACAGATTTGTCTGTTTTCCCCACATGTTCTACTATTGGTCCACAGGCCTTAATGATAGAGACTTAAGATGATTATTATAGGTGAGTCCAGACTCACACACTGTAGGAGCGAGAAAATCCTCATGGTCTTTTACAGCACAGGAGTAACTGTCTGCAGAGTAACCCCAGACCACTAGAGTATTACTGGAGTATTGTTGGGAAGTAGGGTCATGGAGATGTTGTCCGTTCTTGTACCAGATGTAGGTGGGGTTGTCAGTCAGAAGACAGGTGGTGCTACAGGTCAGTTTTCCCTTCTTTTCCTCTGTGGAGGAAGACACCTTCACCTGCAGCTCTGAATAATAATTATTAGAACTTGCGATATGATATTGTACTGGATTACAATTAAAATATTTGTATAAGTAGTTGTGGTAGATATTATATATTACCTGTGTTAGTAGTTATAGTAGTAGATATTATATATTAGCTGTGTTAGTAGTAGATATTATATATTAGCTGTGTTAGTAGTTATAGTAGTAGATATTATATATTACCTGTGTTAGTAGTTGTAGTAGTAGATATTATATATTACATGTGTTAGTAGTAGATATGATATATTACCTGTGTTAGTAGTTATAGTAGTAGATATTATATATTACCTGTGTTAGTAGTTATAGTAGTAGATATGATATATTACCTGTGTTAGTAGTTATAGTAGTAGATATATTACCTGTGTTAGTAGTTATAGTAGTAGATATTATATATTACCTGTGTTAGTAGTTATAGTAGTAGATATGATATATTACCTGTGTTAGTAGTTATAGTAGTAGATATGATATATTACCTGTGTTTGTAGTTATAGTAGTAGATATTATATATTACCTGTGTTAGTAGTTATAGTAGTAGATATGATATATTACCTGTGTTTGTAGTTATAGTAGTAGATATTATATATTACCTGTGTTAGTAGTTATAGTAGTAGATATGATATATTACCTGTGTTTGTAGTTATAGTAGTAGATATTATATATTACCTGTGACAGTCAGAGTTGTTCCAGGGAAGCTGTACCCCCATTCTGCATACTGTGTTTTAAATCTGAACTTGTACTCAGCTGAATCTCTCTCTCTCAGGTCTGTGATTCTCAGGGTGCAGTCTTTCTCTTTAGTTCCAAGGTACTCAGCACGACCTGCATACTCTGGCACCGAGCTCAGGATTTTAGGTGCCTCCTTATATTTCTCCTGGATATACCAGTTTGGTTCTGAGACTACATGATAACTTGGATGTTGATATGTGCAGGGCAGTTCCACTGTTGACCCCTTCAAGGCACAGATACTCTGATGGATGTAAGTCACGTTGAAACAGTTCTGACCCAGAACACCTAAAACAGTGTAGGCCCAATCATTTATTAATTTCGTTTGAATTATTATTATTACACTGAACAACAATAGAATCACAATAATAAACAATTTCTAAGATTTTACTGAGTTACAGGTCATATAAAGAAGTCAGTCAATTGTTCTAAATGAATTAAGCCCTAATCTATGGATTTCACATGACTGGGAATACAGATATGCATCTGTTGGTCACAGATACCTTACAAAAGGTACCCAGTGCCTGGTGTGACCACCATTTGCCTAAGCAGTGCGACACATCTCCTTCACATAGTGTTGATACGGCTGCTGATTTCGACCTGTGGAGTGGCTGTGCAAAGTTGCTGGGTATTGGCGGGAACTGGAATATGCTGTCGTACATGTCGATACAGAGCATCCCAAACATGCTTAATGGGTGGCATGTCCGGTGAGTACGTAGAGCATGGAAGAAATTAGAATTTTTCAGCTTCCAGGAATTGAGTTCAAAAAATTGCCATCAATGAAATGCAATTATGTTCATTGTCTGTACCTTATGTCTGCTCATACTATAACCCCACTGCCACCATGGCACTATGTTCACAACGATGATATCAGCAAACCGCTGGCCCACATGACGCAATACACTCTGTCTGCCATCTGCCCGGTACAGTTGAATTTGGGATTCGTCCGTAAAGAGCACACTTCTCCAGCATGTCAGTGGCCATCAAAGTTAGAGCATTTGTGTAGGTAGAGGTAGAGGTAGAGCACTTCCCTTTGTGTAGCAATATTACATTTTTAAAAGCCTGTTATAGTAAATGAAGTGCCCTTTTAATATAGACAACATGAAGAATTCAATAAATCTGATTGCCCTCTTAAGGTCAATGCCCCGCGGAAATCTAATTAGCACAGTACAAAAATCCCCATCAACATCCTTCTATTTAAGATAGAGATGTGCTTTTTTGCATTGGATGAGTCTCAATCCAACGCGTCTGCCTATTTCGCACTTCTGCATCTGCTGTGACAGGTGACAGAGCTACAGCGGTGTCTTCTCACCAAATCATCTGAAGCGTCCGAACGGTCTAGGAAGTCCAGAGGTCTCACAAGACTCGTCTGAAGGTCCACCGTACCAGTTAAACATGAATGGAAGTATATATGGACACTGATTAGTGCCAAAACTAAAGAGTTAAATACATGTAAAAATATATATATAATAATAATCCTGATCTCTCAGATATACAGTACCAGTCAAAGGTTTGGACACACCTACTCATTCAAGGATTTTTCTTAATTTTTACTATTTTCTTGTCACGCCCTGACCTTAGAGCCTTTTTATTTCTCTATTTGGTTAGGTCGGGGTGTGATTTGGGTGGGCATTCTAGTTGTTTTATTTCTTTGTTAGCCGGGTATGGTTCCCAATCAGAGGCAGCTGTCTATCGTTGTCTCTGATTGGGAATCATACTTAGGTAGCCTTTTTTCCACTTGTGTTTGTGGGAACTTGTTTTTGCATAGAACTTGTTTTTGCATAGCTTTTGTATTTGTTGTTTTGTCGGCGTTCAGTTTTAAAAATCATGAACACTTTCCACGCTGCACTTTGGTCTCATTCATCTAACGACGGAAGTAACATTTCTACATTGTAGAATAATAGTGAAGACATCAAAACTGTGAGAGTGTGCAATGCTGTCATCAAGGCAAAGGGTGGCTACTTTGAAGAATCTCAAATATAAACTATATTTGTATTTGTTTAACACTTTTTTGGTTAGTTCATGATTCCATATGTGTTGTTTCATAGTTGTGATGTCTTCACTATAATTATACTATGTAGAAAATAGTAGAACTAAAGAAAAACCCTTGAATGAGTAGGTAGGTCCAAACTTTGGACTGGTACTGTAGATCTGATACTTCAGAACAAACTTCCTTTCGATTTGGTTTTGAAACGATCTGTTCTATGTAGTGAATCTGTTAATCAATGTGATTGTATGGGCTAACAGCTGTAAGTGATTTATTTCATTTTGGGGGGGGGGGTGCTTTAAGGAGTCTTAGAATTCAATATCAAGTAGTAAAATTATCCTTGGTATGGCCTTCTTAAAACAATTACATGTAACTTAGTTGAATATCTAATAGTTAAATCATTGTGTAATAGCAGGCGAGCTGGTTCTACTCTTTTTACCCATTTTCTGGTGTTTTGGAAAACTGAGCGGGACGAGAATAACACGTCAACCCTGTTACCCATAGATAGACAGGATAGAATAACACGTCAACCCTGTTACCCATAGATAGACAGGCTAGAATAACACGTCAACCCTGTTACCCATAGATAGACAGGCTAGAATAACACATCAACCCTGTTACCCATAGATAGACAGGCTAGAATAACACGTCAACCCTGTTACCCATAGATAGACAGGCTAGAATAACACGTCAACCCTGTTACCCATAGATAGACAGGCTAGAATAACACGTCAACCCTGTTACCCATAGATAGACAGGCTAGAATAACACGTCAACCCTGTTACCCATAGATAGACAGGCTAGAATAACACGTCAACCCTGTTACCCATAGATAGACAGGCTAGAATAACACGTCAACCCTGTTACCCATAGATAGACAGGCTAGAATAACACGTCAACCCTGTTACCCATAGATAGACAGGCTAGAATAACACGTCAACCCTGTTACCCATAGATAGACAGGCTAGAATAACACGTCAACCCTGTTACCCATAGATAGACAGGCTAGAATAACACGTCAACCCTGTTACCCATAGATAGACAGGCTAGAATAAACAACCCTGTTACCCATAGATAGACAGGCTAGAATAACACGTCAACCATGTTACCCATAGATAGACAGGCTAGAATAACACGTCAACCCTGTTACCCATAGATAGACAGGCTAGAATAACACGTCAACCCTGTTACCCATAGATAGACAGGCTAGAATAACACATCAACCCTGTTGCCCATAGATAGACAGGCTAGAATAACACGTCAACCCTGTTACCCATAGATAGACAGGCTAGAATAACACGTCAACCCTGTTGCCCATAGATAGACAGGCTAGAATAACACGTCAACCCTGTTACCCATAGATAGACAGGCTAGAATAACACGTCAACCCTGTTACCCATAGATAGACAGGCTAGAATAACACGTCAACCCTGTTGCCCATAGATAGACAGGCTAGAATAACACGTCAACCCTGTTACCCATAGATAGAAAGGCTAGAATAACACGTCAACCCTGTTACCCATAGATATACAGGCTAGAATAACACGTCAACCCTGTTACCCATAGATAGACAGGCTAGAATAACACGTCAACCCTGTTACCCATAGATAGACAGGCTAGAATAACACGTCAACCCTGTTAGCCATAGATAGACAGGCTAGAATAACATGTCAACCCTGTTACCCATAGATAGACAGGCTAGAATAACACGTCAACCCTGTTGCCCATAGATAGACAGGCTCGAATAACACGTCAACCCTGTTGCCCATAGATAGACAGGCTAGATATGTTTTAACAATTAAAACATTTTTGTGAAGCTTGCTTTCGAATGCAACTCTCTTTTGCAGACAACAACCTTCCATTCTCCTTATCACAAGGGGATTAACAGCGGATTTAAGATGAAATCGTCAACCCTGTTATGTTCAACCCTGTTATGTTCAACCCTGTATCTTTATTTGGAACTTAAGAGGCACTAACTGTAGTCATTTTTTATTAAATCTCTTGAGATGAGAAAACACATTTTATTAAGTTGAACACGTGCTCTTTGACAGAATGTTAAAATTACGTGAAATCTGAATAATCTTTTGACCAAGATACACTTCTTAGAAGGCACCGAATTGGTGGAACGACCCAGCTTCTGAAGGGAAATGGGAATGCCTAAAAGACCCCTGAACACACCAGAATATTCATATTCATGTTGTCCTGAACAGTCTCATGGCATTTTGTAATTGTCTGTAGATGTAATAGCAACAAGGATAGCTATCATAAGAAGACTATTACAAATCTAAGAACGTGACCATACAGTACCTGCCATTGACAAGAGAAAGACCACAAACACACTTCCTGGTTTTCTCAATGCCATTGTTGCATCACCCACCCTGTAGTGTTAGAAACATAAACAACAACTCACTCTATACCTAGTGAATAACTACTCCTTATAAATGAATTAAGAGGTAAACAATTATTTATTGAACAGAGCTGTCTATAGCACTGTATACACATAATAATCATTTTATTGCTCAAAATCTGTTTTATTCTTACAATCCTATAGCATTGAGACATGAGTCCCTAGTATTATCATTAACCAGAATAATATGGTTAATCACTAAAAACATACTACCAAACACAATTTTATAAGATATATTCAAGTGTACTTACAGAGCAAAGTGGAGAGGTTTTGTAAGACAACTCACTGGCAGTATGAAAACAAGAAGTAAGTGAGTGGTTGACACATGATGTGGTCAGGGCACAAGTTGCTGTAATTTCCTTCCTTTTCATGCAAAAAGACAACTACTTTTGGACGGTTTTCAGGCAGAACACTTTTCAGAAGTTGCATCACGGCTGACAAAAAAATGTTTTGCATGGCGGCATTTGCCCCAGCACATTAGATTCTGTTTAATAAAATAGTTAGACGCAAAGGGGACAAACTGCTGTTTTTTAAACCGATTTGCCTCATGATTTTGTCAACTCACACATAAAGATTGCTGCTGCAGGCTCTTTGTATGTCTTGACCAATCAGATTAATTGAAATCGCAAGTCGCACGGTTTGGGCACAACCCACAAAGGTCAAGGAGCGCACTCTACTGTCCTCCTTTATTTATTTAGTAAGCATGATAACACATCAGTCCAGACAGACAGAAGTACCCGCTTGAGAGAGAAATTTGCAGAAGAATAAGCAATAACTTTGCAAAATGTATAATGATTATTTATTTACTATATTATGTTCAAATGTTAAACAATTTACTTTCATATGAATTTTGAATTAAAATGTTGATTAACTGTTGTTTATCAGCCCATTGCTAATTAAGCTAGCTAACACTTCGGACGCAATAGCTAGCTAATGCTAGTAGGCAACCTCGTCCTGCTTATCGGGTGTTTAGAGATCAACAACTCAACTAACATGGCCTTGTTGTAGATTCAGTAATGCATCAGTTGTGAAGACCCGGACAGTTTTAAAATCATGAATTGGTGAACATGCTAGCCAGCTAAATACATTTCCCCCATTTGTTTCCTGATCGCGTTTCACTCCATTGCATTGGCTTGCAGGAGAAAACAGTCGTGCCCGTCTTGTTTGCAGGTAAGACATGTTAAAAAATAAATGCCATCTGATGAAATAGTGGCAAATGCAGCCAACTATTTTATTAGATCTAGGCTTGCAAGCCAGCCAAGTTATTTGTGCATTCACTGTTGATGAGTCTGTTTAGCTACTTTGCTAGCTAGCAGCATGCAGTGTCTGATTGGGTTTGATGTTACCAGTTAAAATTAAAGATTGTTTTTCTACTCTCATTCTAAACTGACCAAGCCTATGAAAAACTTAACAAAACTATTGCACATTTAATAAAGGTAGTTGAGGCTTCAGAAACATGAATCAGCACTGAGATTTGGTCAGTGAGGTTAATTTCTCCCCCCTTGTCTCTGCTTGTTCCACCTTGAAGGACACCTGACCCTGTCACCCTGCAGATGTAAGGAACTTGTTGTGAACCTCCCAGCCACCAGGGATGATCCCCATATCCAAGGATGTTATTAAGGACTGTGCAATATCACAATGTTAGAAATGGATTCACCAGTTATTGTTTATCATGCAGATTTGTCTGAACATTGTAATTTATGAAAGTCATTATTAAATACAGACATGAATTTCTGTCCCAGGGAATTGTACTATGTGCACATCTTCAATTTAGATCACAATGATTTCAATGAGTTGTTAGTAAAGGGCTGGAACAGAAACGTGTAAACTCCTGTCCTGTGGCGGTCATGACAAACCATGTAAGGAACAATCTTATGAACGTTATAGGTTCATCTCCTGGAGATGTCACTCACGTGGGAATGACTTATTTTGTACAATGGACGGTGTATTAAGGACTCGTGCACAGGTACAGAAAAAACTATAAAAGTGTAACATTTATTCCAAATTGCAAGTGATGCCTTCACGTGTTTTGGTTTTGAGAAATCAACAGAAGAAAGGCCTCAATAATATTACCATGCTGTATTCATTTAATTGAATATATATCCTATTTGATATGCATTTAAATATACTGAACAAACATATAAACACCTCATGCAACAATTTCAACAACTTTACTGAGTTACAGTTCATGTAAGGAAATCAGTCAATTGAAAGAAAGTTATGGATTTTACATGACTGGGAATATAAATGTGCATCTGTTGGTCACATATACACTATATATACACACAAAAGCATGTGGACACCCCTTCAAATGAATGGATTTATCCACATCCGTTGCTGAAAGGTGTATACAGTGCATTCAGGAAAGTATTCATACCCCTTGACATTTCCACATTTTGTTACATCCTTGTTCTAAAATGGATTAAATTGCTTTTTTCCCTCATCAATCTACACATAATATCCCATAATTACATAGCCTCATGGCTTGGTTTTTGCTCTGACATGCACTGTCAACTGCGGGACCTTATATAGACAGGTGCGTGCCTTTCCAAATCTTGTCCAATCAATTGAATTTACCACAGGTGGACTCCAATCAATGGAAACAGGATGAACCTGAGAAAAATGTTCAGTCTCGTAGCAAAGGGTCTGAATAACAATGTAAATAAGTTATTTCTGTTTTTATTTTTTAAATTAATTTTCGACTATTTCTAAAGAACTTTTCACCTTCTGATTATGGGGTATTGTAATTAGATGAAGGATTTGTATTGTTTTTTAAATTCCATTTTAGAATAATGCTGTAACATAACAAAATGTGGAAAAAGTCAAGGGGTCTGAATACCTTCTGAATGCACTGAAAAATTGAGCACACAGCCATGCAATTTCCATAGACAAATATTGGCAGTAGAATGACATTACTGAAGAAATCAGTGACTTTCAATGTGGTACCATCATAGGATGCCACCTTTCAAACAAGTCAATTTGTCAAATTTCTGTCCTGCTAGAGCTGCCCCAGTCAACTGTAAGTGCTGTTATTGTGAAGTGGAAACATCTAAGAGAATCATTGGCTCTGCCAGGAAGTGGTAGGTCACACAAGCTCACAAAACGGGACCGCTGAGTGCTGAAACGAATAGAATGTAAAAATTGTCTTTCCTCGGTAGCAACACTCACTACCAAGTTCCAAACTGCCTCTGGAAGCAAAGTCAGCACAGGAAATGTTTGTTGGGAGCTTCATGAAATGGGTTTCCATGGCCGACCATCCGCACACAAGTCTAACATCATTATGCGCAATAATAAGTGTTGGCTGGAGTGGTGTAAAGCTCGCCGCCATTGGACGCTGGGGCAGTGGAAATGTGTTCTCTGGAGTGATGAATCATGCTTCAGCATCTGGCAGTCTGACAGACTAATCTGGATGCCAACTGTAAAGTTCGGTGGAGGAGGAATAATGGTATGGGGCTGTTTCTCATGGTTCCTGCTAGGCCCCATAGAACACAGACTGCGAGCCAGGCCTAATCACCCAACATCAGTGCCCGACGTAACTATTGCTCTTGGCTAAATAGAAGCAAGTCACCGCAGCAATGTTTCAACATCTAGTGGAAAGCCTTCCCAGAAAAATTATAGGCTGTAATAGCAACAAAGGTGGGACCAGCTCCATATTAATGCCCATGATTTTGGAATGAGATGTTTGACGAGCAGGTGTCCACATACTTTTGGTCATGTAGTGTATGTTAGTGCTGGGCTGGGCTGGAGCAGAAGTCTGCACATCCAGCATACCTTCAGGAGAAGGATTGGCCTGCTACAGTTGTGATACGTTTGTAGCTTACATTGTGTGTGACTTTTAACTTTGTTGTATACAACATTTGTCTAGTTAGAGAAACAGACGCCTCACAAGTCCTCAAGTGGCAGCTTCATTAAATAGTACCCACAAAACACCAGTCTCAACGTTAACAGTGAAGAGCGACTCCGGGATGCTCCTCTGTCCAGTGTCTGTGTTCTTTTGCCCATCTTAATCTTTTCTTTTTATTGGCCAGTCTGAGATATGGCTTTTTCTTTGCAACACTGCCTAGAAGGCCAGCATCCCGACGTCGCCTCTTCACTGTTGACGTTGAGACTGGTATTTTGCGGGTGCTATTTAATGAAGCTGCCAGTTGAGGATTTATGAGGCGTCTGTTTCTCAAACTAGGCACTCTAATGTACTTGTCCTCTTTCTCAGTTGTGCACCGGGGCCTCCCACTCTTCTTTATATTCTGGTTAGAGACAGTTTGCGCTTTTCTGTGAAGGGAATAGTACACAGCGTTGTAAGAGATCTTCAGTTTCTTGGCAATTCCTCGCATGGAATATCCTTCATTTCCCAGAACAAGAATAGGCTGACGAGTTTCAGAAGAAAGTCTTTGTTTCTGGCCATTTTGAGACCCGTAATCGAACCCACAAATGCTGATAATCCAGATACTCAACTAGTCTAAAGAAGGCCAGTTGTATTGGTTCTTTAATCAGGACAACAGTTTTCAGCTGTGCTAACATAATGGTAAAATGGTTTTCTAATTATCAATTAGCCTTCTAAAATGATAACTTGGATTAGATAACACAACGTGCCTTTGGAAGACCGGTTGTGATGATTGCTGATAATGGGCCTCTGTACACCTATGTAGATATTCCATTAAAAAATCAGTTGTTCCCAGCTACAATAGTCATTTACAACATTAACAATGTCTACACTGTATATCTGATGAATTTTATGTTATTTTAAATGGTCAAAAACAGTTTTTTTTCTTCTTTCTTTTGAATGGTAGTGTAAATATATGGTACCAGTCAAAAGTTGACACACCTACTCATTCAAGGGTTTCTTTGTTTTTACTATTTTCGACATTGTAGAGTAATAGTGAAGACATCAAACCTATGAAATAATACATGGAATCATGTAGAAACCAAAAAAAGTGTTAAACAAATCAGAACACATTTTATATTTGAGATTCATCAAAGTAGCCACCCTTTGCCCTTGACAGCTTTGCACACTTGGCGTTCTCTCAGCCAGCTTCATGACGTAGTCACCTGGAATGCATTTCAATTAACAGGTGTGCCTTCTTAAAAGTTTTTTAATTTGTGAAGTTTTTGAGCCAATCAGTTGTGTTATGACATGGTAGTGGTGGTATACAGAAGATAGCCCTATTTGGTAAAAGACCAAGACCAAGATTTTTTGGCAAGAAGAGCTCAAATAAGCAAAGAGAAATGACAGTCCATCATTACTTTAAGACATGTCAATACAGAACATTTCAAGAACTTTGAAAATTTGTAGTTGAAGTGCAGTCACAAAAGCCATCAAGCGCTATGATGAAACTGGCTCTCATGAGGACCATCACAGGAAAGGAAGACCCAGAGTTACCTCTGCAGTTCATTAGAGTTACCAGCTTCAGATTGCAGCACAAATGAGTTCAAGCAACAGACACATCTCACATCAACTGTTCAGAGAAGATTGCGTGAATCAGGCCTTCCTGGTCAAATTGCTGCAAAAAACCCACTACTTATCAGGTATGAAGGGAAGACCCAGATGCAGACCCCGTCGAATAAACAATAGTTTAATGTTCCACAGGGGCAGGCAATAGACAGGTCAAGACAGGCAGGGGTCAGAAAACCAGAGGTCCTGGAAAGAGGAGACAAAGGGCTGTGAGACATAGGTTTAACTTGGGACACATGACAGGTGGGGTGTACACGAAGGGTACGGGTCAACAGAAGACTAACAGCAGAGGGACTAATCATTTTAGAGATGGGAAACTGGCCAGTAAACCGGTGGGAGAGGTTTGTGGGATTCCACCCAGAGGGGGAGATCCCGGGTAGATAGCCATAGTTTCTGCCCGAGACGATACCGAGGAGCCGATGTCCGATGGCGATCCGCTTGTCGTCGATACCTGGAGGTGGTCTTAACTTCTTATGTCTTGGGGGCAGTATTTCAACGTCTGGATGAGAAGTGTGTCCAAAGTAAACTGCCTGTTACTCAGGCCCAGAAGCGAGTATATGCATATAATTGGTAGATTTGGATGGAAAGCATTCTAAGGTTTCCAAAACTGTTAAAATAATGTCTGTGAGTATAATAGAACTGATATGTCAGGCGAAAACCTGAGGAAAATCCATCCAGAAAATGGGATTTGTTTGATGTGGGTATTTTCAATTGAATGCCTATAGAGTATTTAATGGTTAAGACCCAGATTGCAGTTTCTAATGGCTTCCACTAGAAGTCAACAGTCTTTAGACATAACTTCATGCTTGTTTTCAGAAGACCTTTCTGTCAGTGGACTGTAGAATCACGCAGGTGCTGGTTTGCATGGTGATAGAGTGCGTGCCCTTCGTTGTTTTTCATTTCTATTGAATAAGCTGTTGTCCAGTTTAAATATTATCGATTATTTAGACAATTGACAACCCGAGGATTAATTATAAACATCGTTTGACATGTTTCCATGAACTTTACCAGTACTATTAGGATGTATTCATCTGCATGTTTTGACCACATTTGAGCCAGTGGATTACTGAACAAAACGCGCCAACAAAACTGAGTTTTTGGGATATAAAGAGAGACTTTATTGAACAAATTTTTTATGAATGTTTATTATGACTATTTCTGTATTTTGAAATTTGCGCTCTACAATTTCACCAGATGTTGTCGAGGTGGATCGCTAGCGGTACGCCTGCGCCAGAAAGGTTAAGGAGGACCGACTGGGTTCTCCTATGTGTACAACAACAGCGGCGGACAAACATCTGGCAGGAGGTACGCCGACCTCTTCCTCCTGCTTGGGGAAGAGTGGGGGCTGATACCCCAGGGAACATTCAAAGGGCGATAGGCCTGTGACAAAGCAGGGAAGGGCGTTGCGTGCGTATTCCACCCACACAAGCTGCTGGCTCCAGGTGGTGGGGTTGCCGGAGACCAGGCAGAGTAGAGTTGTCTCAAGGTCCTGGTTGGCTCGCTCCGACTGGCCATTGGACTGGGGGTGGAACCCAAAGGATAGGCTGGCCGACGACCCAATGAGGGTGCAGAACGCCTTCCAGAATTGGGACGAGAACTGAGGGCCACTGTCGGAGACCATGTCCACAGGCAGTCCATGGATCTGGAACATGTGCTGCACCATGAGCTGGGCCATCTCCTTGGCCCGAGGGTAGTTTGGGGAGAGGAATGAAGTGGGCGGCCTTGGAAATCCGGTCCATCACCGTCAGGATGACAGTGTTGCCCTCAGAGGGGGGAGACCCGTGACGAAATCCAGGGATATGTGGGACCAGGGACGGTGAGGGACAGGCAGGTTGCAGAAGGCCAGCTGGAGCTTCCCGATGAGTCTTGTTCTGAACACACATGGCACAAGTGTGACGATTGCGGAGACATCAGAGACCATGGTGGGCCACCAAAAGCATCATCACACAAATGCCAGGGTCCACCGGGAGCCCAGGTGGCAGGCAAGCCTGGAGGAATGGGCCCACTCCAGGCCCGCCGAGCAGACAGTGTCAGGCATGAACATCCTGTTATCTGGGCCCACCCCAGGGTTTGGCTGGGACCGCTGCACCTCCCGGACCTGTTTTTCCGATATTATAGATGAGTGCCTTCGCCAGGCACGAAGTGGGAAGGATGGTCTCAGTAGCCGTAGGGTTATAGTGGTGAGACAAGGCATCCGACATTCTTGGACCGCCGCCGGTAGGAGAGGAAAAAGTTGAACCGGGTAAACAGCAGGGCCCATCTCGCCTGCCTGGAGTTGAGGCGCTTGGCGGTGCGGAGATACTCCAGGTTTTTGTGATCGGTCCACACAATAAATGGATGTTCCGCCCCTTCGAGCCAGTGCCTCCATTCCTCCAATGCCACCTTCCTCTCTGTGATGGTGAGGCGGTGGGAGAAGAAGACGCAGGGATGCAGCTAAAGGTCCAGGGCAGAACATAGGGACAGATCAGCCCCCACTCTGACATCCAAAGCATCGGCCTCCACCACGAACTGATGGGATGGGTCCGGATGAACCAGGATCGGAGCCGTGGTGAAGTGGTGTTCAAGGTCCCAGAACACCCGGTCAGTGGCCGTGGACCACGTGAACGGAACCTTGGTAGAGGTGAGGACAGACAGGGGAGGCCAGGGTGCTGTAACCCCAGATAAAGCCAGCAATAGAAATTGGCGAACCCCAGGAAGCATTGCAGCTGCACCCTGAACATAGGCTGGGGCCAATCCACCACCACGTTCACCTTCTTGAGATCCATCTTGACGCTCCCAGCAGAGATGATGTAGCCCAAAATGGAAATGGTGAAGCGATGGAACTCGCACTTTTCCGCCTTAACAAACAACTGGTTCTCCAAAAGGCACTGGAGAACCTAATGGACATGGAGCACATGTTCTTGGGGGGAGCGGGAGAAGACGAGGATGTCATCAATGTAGACAAAGACAAACCGGTTCAGCATGTCGTGGAGAACGTCATTCACCAGAGCCTGGAACACGCCATACTGGTACTCCGCGGGAATGGCGGAGAGATCTGGAACCACCTCCGGGGACCCTGGAAGACGTCCCGGGGCAGGTTGCACAGACTTCAGCCAATGGGTGTGGCAGAACAGACTCCAGCCCATGATGGCATCTGTAAACCAGTTGATGTGTGCGTTGTGTCGCTTTGGCCAGGAGAATCCCGACACCATGGGAATATGGGGGGACTAGATGAGCAGGAACTGAATGGTTTCACTGTGATTCCCTGACACATGTAGGTTGATGGAAGTGGTGTTATGGGTGACCCACCTATAGAGTGCCCGTCCAGTGCCCTAACATCCACGGAAATGGAGAGGGGCTGATTGGGGATGTTCAGCTCGTAAGCCAGTATGACGTCAAAAAAGCTCTTATCGGCCCCAGAGTCAATGAGGATCCTGTGAGATTTGGACTGGTTTCCCCACAGTAGAATGACATGAAAAGCGGTGCGAGAAAGTTCCCCATACGGCCCACCAGAGTACCCACTCCCTGGTGAGCCTGGTCCAGTACTGGGCACGAGGACATAACATAACCAAAAGTCCTGTGATACAGACAGCTCCTTGTTCTGATCCTGTGTTGCCGTTCCGTGGGCGACAGCCCAGTTCTGCCTAGTTGCATGTGCTCAGGAAACAGTGCCTCGGCCCTCTTCGGTGACTCGCAAGGAAGGTCGGGACACCTCGTGTGCTCTTGGACTTCCGGGATGGGTCAAAGGCAAGAGAAAACCAGAGGTCGTGCAACGGTACTGGACGGCAGGCAGACTCAGGGTCTGTGTAACACAGAGTGGTCAGGCAGGCGGGCTCAGAGTCAGGACAGGCAAAGGACAAATCCGGGAGGGCAAGAAAAGAGAGACTAGAAAAGCAGAAGGTGAGACACAAAACTCTGGTTGACTCAAACAAACAAGATGAACGAACTGGCAATAGACCAACAGAGCACACAGGTATAATTACACAGGGGATAATGGGGAAGATGGGCGACACCTGGAGTACAGTTACATGCACACAATAATGTGATTATTGTGGATATAACAAAATGGCAACTACTGACCAATAACTCAGACATGGATATTGATAGACATCTTCCCAACACTGTCAAGAATCAACATATCTAAGCACATTCAGAGCTTCAAAGATTATTCCTGCACCTGCCAAGTGCCAAATCTGATGCTGTGAAAGAGAGTGATGAGGCCCTGACCAAGAGAAGTGAGACCATCCAATTCGGGTAGAGGACCATCTGAAGCTGACCTCTGAGATTGATTTTATACATCTTGTTGATATTTTCAGTGGTGGAAAAAGTACTAAATGGCACACTTTTCTTGTTTTTTAAATTACGGATAGCCAGGGTCAAACTCTAACTCTCAGACATCATGTTAACACAAAGCAATTTTGTTTCGAGAGTCCGCCAGATCAGAGGCAGTAGCGATGACCAGGGATATTCTCTTGATAAGTGTGTGAATTGGACCATTTTCTGTCTTGCTAAGCATTCAAAATGTAACGAGTACCTTTGGGTGTCAGGGAAAATGTATGGAGGAAAAAGTACGTAATTTTCTTTAGGAATGTAGGGAAATAAAAGTAAAAGTTGTCAAAAATATAAATAGTAAAGTACAGATACTCCAAAAAACTACATAATTTGTACTTTAAAGAATTATTTCTTAAGTACATTACACCACTGGATATTTGTACCTGTCTATATGGCCTGTATCATGGTTATTATAGGCTAGTATCATCATTAGGCCTGTACCGGTGTATAGGGCCTGTATAGTAGTTATTATAGGCTAGCATACCGGGAATGGTGATTCTAACTATATCGTGGGTATTATAGGCTAGCATACCGGGAATGGTGATTCTAAATATATCGTGGTTATTATAGGCTAGCATACTGGGAATGGTGATTCTAACTATATCGTGGGTATTATAGGCTAGCGTACTGGGAATGGTGATTCTAACTATATCGTGGGTATTATAGGCTAGCATACCAGGAATGGTGACTCTAACTATATCGTGGGTATTATAGGCTAGCGTACTGGGAATGGTGATTCTAACTATATCGTGGGTATTATAGGCTAGCGTACTGGGAATGGTGATTCTAACTATATCGTGGGTATTATAGGCTAGCGTACTGGGAATGGTGATTCTAACTATATCGTGGGTATTATAGGCTAGCGTACCGGGAATGGTGACTCTAACTATATCGTGGGTATTATAGGCTAGCGTACTGGGAATGGTGATTCTAACTATATCGTGGGTATTATAGGCTAGCGTACTGGGAATGGTTAGGCTAACTATATCGTGGGTATTATAGGCTAGCGTACCGGGAATGGTGATTCTAACTATATCGTGGGTATTATAGGCTAGCGTACTGGGAATGGTGATTCTAACTATATCGTGGGTATTATAGGCTAGCGTACTGGGAATGGTTAGGCTATCTATATCGTGGGTATTATAGGCTAGCGTACTGGGAATGGTGATTCTAACTATATCCTGGGTATTATAGGCTAGCGCACTGGGAATGGTGATTCTAACTATATCGTGGGTATTATAGGCTAGCGTACTGGGAATGGTTAGGCTAACTATATCGTGGGTATTATAGGCTAGCGTACTGGGAATGGTGATTCTAACTATATCGTGGGTATTATAGGCTAGCGTACTGGGAATGGTTAGGCTAACTATATCGTGGGTATTATAGGCTAGCGTACTGGGAATGGTGATTCTAACTATATCGTGGGTATTATAGGCTAGCGTACTGGGAATGGTTAGGCTAACTATATCGTGGGTATTATAGGCTAGCGTACTGGGAATGGTGATTCTAACTATATCGTGGGTATTATAGGCTAGCGTACTAGGAATGGTTAGGCTAACTATATCGTGGGTATTATAGGCTAGCGTACTGGGAATGGTGATTCTAACTATATCCTGGGTATTATAGGCTAGCGTACTGGGAATGGTGACTCTAACTAACTCTAACTCGGATGCAGTTACTTACACAGTTGCTGAGAGATGTGTGTAAACCACAGGCCTATTTATCTATTCCTGCTCTTCTCAATCCCATTGCTGCATCTCCCTCCCTACAGCCTTACAAACATAAAGAGAGACCACAAACACTTTATAACTGGTGAAAAACTACACCTGATACTTCAATTAAGCAGGAAAAAGTCTCTATTATAACAGATGTGTAGCACTGTAAGATACGTGTTTCTCTGTTGTTCTTTTAAACCTGTTGTATTCTCAGGACCAGGACTATAACATTGAGTGTTGCTACACAGGGCAACAACATATCCTGTTTTATTCTACAGGACCAGGACTACAACATTGAGTGTTGCTACACAGGGCAACAACATATCCTGTTTTATTCTGAGGACCAGGACTACAACATTGAGTGTTGCTACACAGGGCAACAACATATCCTGTTTTATTCTACAGGACCAGGACTACAACATTGAGTGTTGCTACACAGGGCAACAACATATCCCGGTTTCTTCTACGTAATACAACTAAATATAAAAAATAAAGTGTTTCAAAAGCAATGCTCAACAAAACAAACTATATGATACCACACTCGAGTACATCTTACAATACCATTCGCATTCAAGAATGTGTTCTGCAGAAGAAATCCCCAATAAAAAGTTGAATGGTGAGGTATGATGTCTTATCAAGTGTACTTACAGGGTGAAGAGAGAGAGGTTTGGTAGGGGGACCTTACTGGCTGTGTGAAACAGGAGAGTGTGAGGTTTGTGGGTGACACCATCTAGATGTACTGTGGACCTGAAGGGAGATGCAGAGCTAAAATTAAACACGCTAAAACATGTAAATACTTTAAAACAAATGCAATAACATAATTTGACCACACTAATAGACTTATTAGTTAGACTGTAATTCTGTATGTCTCATCGGCTACACTAAAACCTTACTGTACCACAGCTCTCTCTACTGGCATCTTAACAGCAGCAACAGCCATTCATTTGACTCGAACAGTCTATGGAGCAGCACTGGGGAGGTTGAGTTCCACAGCATTGTACTGGACATCCTGTTTCTGGGGTTGAGCTAGGATGAACAATACAGGTTGAGAAAACCTAATCATTATTTGCTGAGCGTCCAAAAATAAAAACAATTGGACCGGTGTCGTTGTTGATTCTACAGGGTTAGCATTGAAAATGCAATCGAGTAATAAAGAGGCTGTAGATCATTACAATTTTTGTGTTGGCTTATCCTTTGTTATCTTCAACCTTGTGTACTGTGTCTGTGCTGACTACAGGTTTGGACACCACTCAGAGAGCCCTCTATCCTGACACCTCTGGAGCAGTGCTGCAGGTAAAACAATGATCCTCCTTTTACTCTCTGTCTCTGTCTGTCTCTCTATCTCTGTCTCTGTCTGTCTCTCTGTCTCTATCCCTGTCTCTGTCTCTCTGTCTCTGTCTCTGTGTCTCTGTCTCTGTGTCTCTGTCTCTCTCTCCCGGTTACACCGGTTACCGCTGCAGGGTAGCATGGCCATGCCCAAGACACCGTTGACATTTGGAGTTCCTGGTGTGACATGCATCAATGAATTTTGATTAGTTCCAGGTGCTGTCACTGTGTGGGATGGGGTTTTGTGTTTAGATGTCTGTTGTTTCCCGGTGTCCAGAGATCCCTCTTATCCATGTACAGGTTGGCGTGCTCTGGAAGGATGAGTGGGGAGAGTGTGGCCTTATCTAAATTCAGTGGAACTTTGTAAGTGTTCCCATCTCCCTCCAGATCCTCTCTGTCTTCCTGAGTATGCCTTCCTCAATTATACCCAAATCATATCAAAGTTTATTTGTCACGAAACAAACTTACAGTGAAATGCTTACTTACAGGCTCTAACCAACAGTGCAAAAAAGGTATGAGATGAACAATAGGTAAGTAAAGAAATAAAAACAACAGTAAAAAGACAAAGAAAAATAACAGTAGCGAGGCTATATACAATAGATAGGATCTAACAGTAGCGAGGCTATATACAATAGATAGGCTATAACAGTAGCGAGGCTATATACAATAGATAGGCTATAACAGTAGCGAGGCTATATACAATAGATAGGCTATAACAGTAGCGAGGCTATATACAATAGATAGGCTATAACAGTAGATAGGCTATAACGAGGCTATATACAATAGATAGGCTATAACAGTAGCGAGGCTATATACAATAGATAGGATCTAACAGTAGCAAGGCTATATACAATAGATAGGCTATAACAGTAGAGAGGCTATATACAATAGATAGGCTATAACAGTAGCGAGGCTATATACAATAGATAGGCTATAACAGTAGCGAGGCTATATACAATAGATAGGCTATAACAGTAGCGAGGCTATATACAATAGATAGGTTATAACAGTAGCGAGGCTATATACAATAGATAGATAGGCTATAACAGTAGCGAGGCTATATACAATAGATAGGCTATAACAGTAGCGAGGCTATATACAATAGATAGGCTATAACAGTAGCGAGGCTATATACAATAGATAGGCTATAACAGTAGCGAGGCTATATACAATAGATAGGCTATAACAGTAGCGAGGCTATATACAATAGATAGGTTATAACAGTAGCGAGGCTATATACAATAGATAGGCTATAACAGTAGTGAGGCTATATACAATAGATAGGCTATAACAGTAGTGAGGCTATATACAATAGATAGGCTATAACAGTAGCGAGGCTATATACAATAGATAGGCTATAACAGCGAGCTATATACAATAGATAGGCTATATATATATACAATAGATAGGCTATAACAGTAGCGAGGCTATATACAATAGATAGGCTATAACAGTAGTGAGGATATATACAATAGATAGGCTATAACAGTAGTGAGGCTATATACAATAGATAGGCTATAACAGTAGCGAGGCTATATACAATAGATAGGCTATAACAGTAGCGAGGCTATATACAATAGATAGGCTATAACAGTAGCGAGGCTATATACAATAGATAGGCTATAACAGCAGTGAGGCTGCATACAGGCACCGGTTAGTCGTGCTGATTGAGGTAGTACAGTGGGGCAAAAAAGTATTTAGTCAGCCACTAATTGTGCAAGTTCTCCCACTTAAAAAGATGAGAGAGGCCTGTAATTTTCATCATAGGTACACGTCAACTATGACAGACAAAATGACAAAAAAAATCCAGAAAATCACATAATAAAATTATAATAACAAAAAAAAAGTGTAAAATGCCAACAGTTTTATCTGAGTGCACAAAGTCCAGCACTACTAGCACCCTTGTGAAAGCCACACAGTGTACTATATTAAACCCTATAGTAAACTATATTAAACCCTATAGTATCCTATATTAAACCCTATAGTATCCTATATTAAACCCTATAGTATCCTATATTAAACCCTATAGTATCCTATATTAAACCCTATAGTATACTATATTAAACCCTATAGTATACTATATTAAACCCTATAGTAGAGCCTATAGTAAACTATATTAAACCCTATAGTAGACCCTATAGTATACTATATTAACCCATATAGTAGACCCTATAGTATACTATATTAAGCCCTATCGTATACTATATTAAACCATATAGTAGACCCTGTTGTATACTATATTAAACCCTATAGTAGACCAATATTTAGAATAAAAAGACAAAAATGAATTAAATATGAAATCAAATCAAAGTTTATTGGTCACACATATTTTGCATTGTTATTGCGGGTGTGTTGGTGTAGTGAAATGCTTGTTGATAGTCTTCTGCGGACAATAAGGCTTTTAAAGGCAATTTTCCTGACGTTTGCAGAGATCACACTTGCGCTAAATGCTGCGGATGTTGTTTTAAATTAACTTTAAAATTAAAGTGCAGTATGCTTGTCCATAATTTGATTGAATCCCAGGCAGAGTCATCTTATGTTCAGGTCGCCTGGTGTTCAGAGTACATCCAATATGGCACCCTATTCCCTATAATATATAATATATAATAATATATATCCCATTTAGCAGACGCTTTTGTCCAAAGCGACTTACAAGTCGGCTGGGGCCACTACTTTTACATATGGGTGGCCCCAGCGGGAATCGAACCCACGACGCTTGGCGTTGCAAGCGCCATGCTCTACCGACTGAGCCACACAGGACTCTACATAGTGCACTAGAGTGAACAAAGTACCATTTGGGACACAGCAGAGATCATCTTGTGTTCAAGTCTTCTTGGTTCTGGGTTTGTTGACTGTTCTATAGAACACAGAGGAGTCCTCCTCAGCTGCCTGTGAGAGAGGTCTGATGAGAAAGGAGGCAACATGTCATCATCCATCCTCACTTCTGGAGTCTCATTTAAAGTCACCGTTTCAAGTTATATTAGTTGTATGTACAGGATACACATGGTAAACTCTGTCCAACTAAATGCTTACTGGCAGGTTCCTTCTCAATAATGCAACAAGACATAATAACAGATAACAATACGAACATAAAGAAAATATCTCAGTAGAATAGAATAAAAATTGTAGCTTAAGTATAACACAGGAAGACATTTTATAGTCCGATATTTACATGTGTTCTGGGGAAACGGGGGGGGGGGGGGGGGGGGGGCAAGTGTTTCAATTGTGCACTATTTACCAATCATAAGAGTCTGGTAGCAGCAGTTGTGATGTGTAGCATGAATGTGTATGTTTTTGTGTGTGAGTTCATGTCTGCTAAGGTGCGAGGAAACAGCGCAGGTGGTCAGTCCAGTTCAAGTGTTAAGCAGTCTGATGGCTTGTAGATAGAAACTGTCTCTGAGCCTGTTGGTATCAGACCTCATGCTCCGATACCGTCAGCCCGACGGTAAGGGTGTGAACAGCTCGTGGCTGGGGTGTGTGGGGTCCTTGATGCTGGGGGACTTCCTCAGGCACCGTGTAGTCCGTATAGATATTAATACATTTAAACTAAACTGCTTTGAAGTCATTGTAAATCTTAATACATTTAAACCAAACAACTGCTGGTTTGCTTAACATACAAGTGTTGTATGCATTTTTAACTGCCAAGTACAAGGACCATCTAATTTTGAAAATATCTGGGATGTTGTAATGGCTCAACTTGCTCACCAGGGGGCAGCACTGGGGCGGTTGAATTTTACAACAGCGTATTGGACATCCTCATCCTCTTTCTGGGTTTGAGGCAGTTGGACGGTGGAGTACAGATGCACTTCCTGGTTATTGGAGCCAGAGAAGTGGATGCTGGTGTAGTGAACGTCATCCTGGTTGTCTGTGTCTGCTCTCTGTACTGAAGTAGGGGTCATGGCCATGCCCGATATGTTGTCATTTATGGGACTAGAGTTTCCCTGATGGAGAGAGGACAGACAAGATAAGCAGACCTGGGGACTATTACATTGGTTCTGTTGTGCCAGGCAAGATTAATCAAGCAGTGAAAGAACTCTGAAAATAAAACAAGTACTGTTTGACCTGAACTCACCTGTCCATTGTCTACTGTGTCCCTTGTGTCAGAGATGGTTTTGGAGGCCTTCTTCCTGTTTTACATGAATTAATTAATGGATGGATGGATGAATGAATGAACATGATAAAGTGAAAGGAAAATCTTACCAAGATTCTCACCTGAACCACATGAAGCCAGAGAGACAGAGGATGAGGACCAGAACAACACCTATGATTCTTACAGCTGCAGTCATAAGTGAGGTTTGTTTCACTAAACAAAAATGTGGAGGAAATTAGTACATGGATGTTCTAATACTTAAAGTGCCATTATAATTTAATGACCACAGGGCTCTGTTCCAGGCCCTTCCTATTCCGACTATACACCAAGTCACTTGGCTCTGTCATAACCTCACATGGTCTCTCCTATCATTGCTATGCATTTTTTTCAGACACAATTAATCAATTAATCTTCTCCTTTCCCCCTTCTCCATGACCAGGTGGCAAAAGCATCTGGTCTCTGCATGTCTGGCAGACATATCAGTGTGGATGACGGATCACCACCTCAAGCTGAACCTCGGTAAAGCATCGGAGCTGCTCTTCCTCCCTCGGGAAGGACTGCTCAGATTCTCTGTCCACATGTGATCTCGCCATCACGGTTGACAACTCCATTGTGTCCTCCTCCCAGAGCGCTAAGAACCTTGGCGTGATCCTGGACAACACCCTGTCGTTCTCAACCAACATCATGGCGGTGGCCCGTTCCTGTAGGTTCATGCTCTACAACATCCGTGAGTACGACCCTGCCTCACACAGGAAGCGGCGCAGGTCCTAATCCAGGCACTTGTCATCTCCCGTCTGGATTACTGCAACTCGCTGTTGGCTGGGCTCCCTGCCTGTGCCATTAAAGTACAACTCATCCAGAACGCCGCAGCCCGTCTGGTGTTCAACCTTCCCAAGTTCTCTCACGTCACCCCGCTCCTCCGCTCTCTCCACTGGCTTCCAGTTGAAAATGCATCCGCTACAAGACCATGGTGCTTGCCTACGGAGCTGTGAGGCCTTTTACAGCACCGCAGTACCTCCAGGCTCTGATCAGGCCCTACACCCAAGCAAGGGCACTGCGAGTTTCATCCTTTCTGGCCTGATGTTGTCCCTACCATTGAGGAAGTACAGTTCCCGCTGTTAGTAGTAGAAATTATGTATTACCTGTGTTAATAGTTATAGTAGTATAGCATCAGATATTATACCAGTCAAAACTGTTCGCTGCTCTGGCCCCCCAATGGTGGAACAAACTCCCTCACGTTTAATACGCCAGGACAGCGGAGTCAATCACCACCTTCCGGAGACACCTGAAACCCCACCTCTTCAAGGAATACCTAGGATAGGATAAGTAATAGATTCTCACCACCCCCCTTAATGATTTAGATGCACTATTGTAAAGTGGCTGTTCCACTGGATGTCAGAAGGTATATTCACTGTGATAGATATTATATATTAATTTGTAATTACCTCTGGATAAGAGCGTCTGCTAAATGACTTAAATGTAAATGTCTTAAATGTAAGCCAATAAATACTATGCTTGAAATGTTTCTCAATGAGCTTTACATGTAATGACTATGGGCAAATAATGAGCATGAAATGTGTATTTTTATGTAAAGGCAGACCATTGAAGATGAAACTTTACCTGTTATAATAATCAGAGCTGTAGAGTTCCTAGATCCTCTACTATTCCAGGCCTCACAATGGTAATGTCCACTGTCTTCAGACCTGAAGTTGGTGATGTTGTAGATCTGTTCGAATCCATTTATTAAAGTCTCATTTTGAAAGTACCAGGTGTATTTGTCCACAGGTGGGTTGGCATCACTGCTGCAGGTCAGAGTCACTGAACTGCCCTCCACTATTTCACCAGAGGGACTGACTGACACTGAGGTGTTCTTTGGAGGATCTGGTGTTGAGGATGAAAGAAGGGTTTTATTTGTCTTATTTTAGCACGGAAGTTGACTGAGAACACATTCTCTTGTATAGCAACGACCTGGGGAGTAGTTACAGGGGAGATATATGAGTCAATTGGAAGCTGGAGATTAGGTGAACATGGTATGAGGGCCAGAATGGGAATTTAGACAGGACACTGGGGTTAACATCCCTACTCTTACAATAAGTGCCATTAGATCTTTAATGACCACAGAGAGTCAGGACACCCATTTATCTTCCATCCGACAGACACCACCTTACACAGGGCAATGTCCCCAATCACGGCATTGGGATATTTTTTTCAGACCAGAGGGAGAAGTCCCTCCTACTGGCACTCCAACACCACTTCCAACTGCACCTGGTCTCCCATCCAGGGACGACCCTGTTTAGCATCAGAAGCAAGCCAGCAGTGGGATGCAGGGTGGTATGCTGCTGGTAAAGTGGTAAGAAGAGTGTAACCAGCATCACTCTGCTGCTTCCTTCCTCACAAGCTCGCAAGGAGATTAGATCTCAGATTCTCTGTCTTGCAAACACATGTGACATCCCTCTTAAACTATTAACCATCTGTCTCCAAAAAGCGAGCATGATGCAGTTTGGGGGTATTTCCAGTTCAGAAGGGAGTTTAAAGAGCACACACAGTACAATGAAGTTTAAACTGTCATTTTTTACAAATACTTACAAATGACAGTCAGAGTCTCTTCAGGAGTGTAGAGATTATTGTGGCCTTTTACAGCACAGGAGTATCTGCCTGCATCCTCACTGCTGACTGGGTCTAGGATCAGGGAGTTATCTAGAGTACCTGTGTTAGTAGTTGTAGTAGTAGATATGATAATTGAGTTGGTGAGATGTTGTCCGTTCTTGTACCAGATGTAGGTGGGGTTCTCAGTCAGAGTACAGGTGGTGCTACAGGTCAGTGTCTTCTGTCCCTCTGCAGCAGGAGTCACCTTCACCTGCAGACCTGAAATTAGGTGTAGATGCATCACTTTGTCAATACTCTGTGCCATAGACCAAGACTCCATATCTTAAACTGTTTGTGTAATATTACCTGTATTAGTAGTTGTACTAGTAAAAGTAGAATATATTATATATTACCTGTATCAGTAGTTGTAGTAGTAGATATTATATATTAGCTATATTAGTAGTTGTAATAGTAGATATTATATATTACCTGTATTAGTAGTTGTAGTAATATATAATATGTATTATATATTACCTGTATTAGTAGTTGTACTAGTAAAACTAGTAGATATTATATATTACCTGTATTAGTAGTTGTAGTAGTAGAAATTATATATTACCTGTGTTAGTAGTTGTAGTAGTAGAAATTATATATTACCTGTGTTAGTAGTTGTAGTAGTAGATATTATATATTACCTGTATTAGTAGTTGTAGTAGTAGATATTATATATTACCTGTGTTAGTAGTTGTAGTAGTAGAAATTATATATTACCTGTGTTAGTAGTTGAAATAATATATTACCTGTATTAGTAGTAGATATTATATATTACCTGTGTTAGTAGTTGAAATAATATATTACCTGTGACAATCAGAGTTGTTCCAGGGAAGCTGTACCCCCATTCTGCATACTGTGTTTTAAATCTGAACTTGTACTCAGCTGAATCTCTCTTTCTCAGGTCTGTGATTTTCAGGGTGCAGTCCTTCTCTTGAATCGCAAGGTATTTTGGGGGGGTCTTAAGGTACTCAGCACGATCCAAGTTCAGGACTTTTAGCACTTCATCGCGTTTCTCTTGGATATACCAGTTTGCTTTTAAAACGTTGTGACTCTTTGGGTGTCTATATGTGCAGGGCAGTTCCACTGTTGAGCCCTTCAAAGCACAGATACTCTGATGGGTGTAAGTCACGTTGAAACAGTAATGACCGAAAACACCTAAAACAATTGGAGGTCCATCAATTGGATACAATAGTTTCATGGTACTGTAAATAAGCACTGACTAAAGTTATGTCGAGGTATCCTTGCATTGGGTCATCTTAGATTTAAAAAATGTACTGTAGTTGAATCCACACTCACACACTGCAGGAGAGAGGAGATCCTCAAAGCCTTTTACAGCACAGGAGTAACTGGCTGAATGATAACTGGTAGCTGACAATCTGGACTTGGATGACGATGATAGACGTTGTCCGTTCATGTACCAGATGTAGGTGGGGTTATCAGTCAGAGTACAGGTGGTGTTACAGGTTACTGTCACATTCTGTCCCCACACTGCATTGGTGGGAGACACCATCACTTGGATTTTCTGTCCACACTGTGTTGCCGTAGTTGCTGAGTTGAGTGTGAATGGAAACCATAGAGAAGTGTTAAAGAGGTGTGAGAGACAACTACTAAAGTGACATGGAGACGCCTAACAGACGATTACACTGAACACACCAGAATAACATGAAGTAGCATCTTGGATTGTATGTTGATTGAACAATACAGAACGAGGGTAAGAAATGAATGAGCCCATACCTGCCACAGACAAGAGAAGGACCACCAACACGCTTCCTGCTGTTCTCAAGGCCATTGTTGCATCACCCTCCCTGCAGTATTAGAAACATAAAGGTCCCACCAGCTGCACTAAAACCTGGTGTTTCCAGTATACTGTACCACAGCACTCTACTGGCAATGTACTGTACCACAGCACTCTACTGGCAATGTACTGTACCACAGCACTCTACTGGCAATGTACTGTACCACAGCACTCTACTGGCAATGTACTGTACCACAGCACTCTACTGGCAATGTACTGTACCACAGCACTCTACTGGCAATGTACTGTACCACAGCACTCTACTGGCAATGTACTGTACCACAGCACTCTACTGGCAATGTACTGTACCACAGCACTCTACTGGCAATGTACTGTACCACAGCACTCTACTGGCAATGTACTGTACCACAGCACTCTACTGGCAATGTACTGTACCACAGCACTCTACTGGCATCTCAACACAACAGCCATCAATGTGACTCAAACCATCTCTCATCCTGCAATCTTTGCAACATAACTAACTATAGCTGGTGAATAAATACTCCTTATACATCAAATGAGAGGTGAAAGGAATTCTATCAAATCTGTACATTATAGGAACACCTGTAATTACAAAAGTACAATGATTCATGCTTTGCTTTAGCTTGATTTAGAATCAGTGCTAGAGACTTTAAGTGTATGAAGAGATCAACTGTACAGAAGTCAGATGTCTGTGTGTTTAAACTATACTTTCAGTTCCTGTTGATACTATGTTCCAGTCTTACTTCTGCTGGCACATGATAGCAATAGGAGGAAGAAGGATTGGTAACTAAATGCAAATAACAATAAGCTGAACTCTGCCTAGCAGAGACATCTTTGTATTAGCAACTATTAATTATGAGCTTATATGGTATTAAAGTTAAGGGACATCAGCCTGGTTGTTGTGATCCTCAGTAGGGGATAAAAAGGGAAAACACCATCTTTTGTACAGAGTGTGTTACTTGCAAATTGCTGTAAGTGTAAACTCCGTCTTGCAATCCTTAATGAACAAACTAATCTCTGATCAAATTGGTTTCCTGTGGTCTCTTGTATAACATAGGGCAAAATCCCCTTACAGAGGTGAACAATCACTTATTGCAGTGTTTCCCAACCCTGGTCCTCCAGTTCCCCCAACATACATTTTAATTGTAACTGGTCAAGCACATCTGATTCAACTTGCCAACTAATCATCAAGCCCTCAATGAGTTGAGTGAGGTGTTTGTCCAGGGCTATAATGAACACGTCTACTGTTGGGGGTGTTGGAGGACCAGGGTGAGGTGTTTGTCCAGGGCTATAATGAACATGTCTACTGTTGGGGGTGTTGGAGGACCAGGGTGAGGTGTTTGTCCAGGGCTATAATGAACATGTCTACTGTTGGGGGTGTTGGAGGACCAGGGTGAGGTGTTTGTCCAGGGCTATAATGAACATGTCTACTGTTGGGGGTGTTGGAGGACCAGGGTGAGGTGTTTGTCCAGGGCTATAATGAACATGTCTACTGTTGGGGGTGTTGGAGGACCAGGGTGAGGTGTTTGTCCAGGGCTATAATGAACATGTCTACTGTTGGGGGTGATGGAGGACCAGAGTGAGGTGTTTGTCCAGGGCTATAATGAACATGTCTACTGTTGGGGGTGTTGGAGGACCAGGGTGAGGTGTTTGTCCAGGGCTATAATGAACATGTCTACTGTTGGGGGTGTTGGAGGACCAGAGTGAGGTGTTTGTCCAGGGCTATAATGAACATGTCTACTGTTGGGGGTGTTGGAGGACCAGGGTGAGGTGTTTGTCCAGGGCTATAATGAACATGTCTACTGTTGGTAACTAAATGCAAATAACAATAAGCTGAAATGTTGGAGGACCAGGGTGAGGTGTTTGTCCAGGGCTATAATGAACATGTCTACTGTTGGGGGTGTTGGAGGACCAGGGTGAGGTGTTTGTCCAGGGCTATAATGAACATGTCTACTGTTGGGGGTGTTGGAGGACCAGGGTGAGGTGTTTGTCCAGGGCTATAATGAACATGTCTACTGTTGGGGGTGTTGGAGGACCAGGGTGAGGTGTTTGTCCAGGGCTATAATGAACATGTCTACTGTTGGGGGTGATGGAGGACCAGGGTGATGTGTTTGTCCAGGGCTATAATGAACATGTCTACTGTTGGGGGTGTTGGAGGACCAGAGTGAGGTGTTTGTCCAGGGCTATAATGAACATGTCTACTGTTGGGGGTGTTGGAGGACCAGGGTGAGGTGTTTGTCCAGGGCTATAATGAACATGTCTACTGTTGGGGGTGTTGGAGGACCAGGGTGAGGTGTTTGTCCAGGGCTATAATGAACATGTCTACTGTTGGGGGTGTTGGAGGACCAGGGTGAGGTGTTTGTCCAGGGCTATAATGAACATGTCTACTGTTGGGGGTGTTGGAGGACCAGGGTGAGGTGTTTGTCCATGGCTATAATGAACATGTCTACTGTTGGGGGTGTTGGAGGACCAGGGTGAGGTGTTTGTCCAGGGCTATAATGAACATGTCTACTGTTGGGGGTGTTGGAGGACCAGGGTGAGGTGTTTGTCCAGGGCTATAATGAACATGTCTACTGTTGGGGGTGTTGGAGGACCAGGGTGAGGTGTTTGTCCAGGGCTATAATGAACATGTCTACTGTTGGGGGTGTTGGAGGACCAGGGTGAGGTGTTTGTCCAGGGCTATAATGAACATGTCTACTGTTGGGGGTGATGGAGGACCAGGGTGAGGTGTTTGTCCAGGGCTATAATGAACATGTCTACTGTTGGGGGTGTTGGAGGACCAGGGTGAGGTGTTTGTCCAGGGCTATAATGAACATGTCTACTGTTGGGGGTGTTGGAGGACCAGGGTGATGTGTTTGTCCAGGGCTATAATGAACATGTCTACTGTTGGGGGTGTTGGAGGACCAGGGTGAGGTGTTTGTCCAGGGCTATAATGAACATGTCTACTGTTGGGGGTGTTGGAGGACCAGGGTGAGGTGTTTGTCCAGGGCTATAATGAACATGTCTACTGTTGGGGGTGTTGGAGGACCAGGGTGAGGTGTTTGTCCAGGGCTATAATGAACATGTCTACTGTTGGGGGTGTTGGAGGACCAGGGTGAGGTGTTTGTCCAGGGCTATAATGAACATGTCTACTGTTGGGGGTGTTGGAGGACCAGGGTGAGGTGTTTGTCCAGGGCTATAATGAACATGTCTACTGTTGGGGGTGTTGGAGGACCAGGGTGAGGTGTTTGTCCAGGGCTATAATGAACATGTCTACTGTTGGGGGTGTTGGAGGACCAGGGTGATGTGTTTGTCCAGGGCTATAATGAACATGTCTACTGTTGGGGGTGTTGGAGGACCAGGGTGAGGTGTTTGTCCAGGGCTATAATGAACATGTCTACTGTTGGGGGTGTTGGAGGACCAGGGTGAGGTGTTTGTCCAGGGCTATAATGAACATGTCTACTGTTGGGGGTGTTGGAGGACCAGGGTGAGGTGTTTGTCCAGGGCTATAATGAACATGTCTACTGTTGGGGGTGTTGGAGGACCAGGGTGAGGTGTTTGTCCAGGGCTATAATGAACATGTCTACTGTTGGGGGTGTTGGAGGACCAGGGTGAGGTGTTTGTCCAGGGCTATAATGAACATGTCTACTGTTGGGGGTGTTGGAGGACCAGGGTGAGGTGTTTGTCCAGGGCTATAATGAACATGTCTACTGTTGGGGGTGTTGGAGGACCAGGGTGAGGTGTTTGTCCAGGGCTATAATGAACATGTCTACTGTTGGGGGTGTTGGAGGACCAGGGTGAGGTGTTTGTCCAGGGCTATAATGAACATGTCTACTGTTGGGGGTGTTGGAGGACCAGGGTGAGGTGTTTGTCCAGGGCTATAATGAACATGTCTACTGTTGGGGGTGTTGGAGGACCAGGGTGAGGTGTTTGTCCAGGGCTATAATGAACATGTCTACTGTTGGGGGTGTTGGAGGACCAGGGTGAGGTGTTTGTCCAGGGCTATAATGAACATGTCTACTGTTGGGGGTGTTGGAGGCCCAGGGTGAGGTGTTTGTCCAGGGCTATAATGAACATGTCTACTGTTGGGGGTGTTGGAGGACCAGAGTGAGGTGTTTGTCCAGGGCTATAATGAACATGTCTACTGTTGGGGGTGTTGGAGGCCCAGGGTGAGGTGTTTGTCCAGGGCTATAATGAACACGTCTACTGTTGGGGGTGTTGGAGGACCAGGGTGAGGTGTTTGTCCAGGGCTATAATGAACATGTCTACTGTTGGGTGTGTTGGAGGACCAGAGTGAGGTGTTTGTCCAGGGCTATAATGAACATGTCTACTGTTGGGGGTGTTGGAGGACCAGGGTGAGGTGTTTGTCCAGGGCTATAATGAACATGTCTACTGTTGGGGGTGATGGAGGACCAGGGTGAGGTGTTTGTCCAGGGCTATAATGAACATGTCTACTGTTGGGGGTGATGGAGGACCAGGGTGAGGTGTTTGTCCAGGGCTATAATGAACATGTCTACTGTTGGGGGTGTTGGAGGACCAGAGTGAGGTGTTTGTCCAGGGCTATAATGAACATGTCTACTGTTGGGGGTGTTGGAGGACCAGGGTGAGGTGTTTGTCCAGGGCTATAATGAACACGTCTACTGTTGGGGGTGTTGGAGGACCAGGGTGAGGAAACACTGACGTATTGAATAGATCTGTCAGTAGCACTGTTTACACTGCATACATGATTCATTTATAGCTTCAGATGTGTGATTCTCATAATCCTGACTATGGTACTGATACCTGGGGCCCTGTCACTATCAGAAGAGATGGTGTATCACTAAATCTAGCAAACACAACACTACAAGATTAACAAGTCAAGTGTACTTAGAGTGAAGAGAAGGGGGAGGGGTGTCAACTTACTGGCAGTGCATAGAAACAGGAAGTGCGAGTTCTGTGGTTGACATATTTGAAATAGTCAGGACAAAAGTAGCTGATACAGAACTTCCTCTATAAGTCATTAGCATGCATGACGCAGTCTACTTATTACTATTATAATAAGACATGGAATTTACAGAGTGCTTTTCAAAGACCTAAAGACACTTGATGCAACATGACTAATGATGTCACATGGGCCTACAGATCTGTGCCCCAGTTAACAGAGTAGATGACTATATATTGAACAGCAACAGAGAGGATAAAGATGGTCATTATTGTGTAGATTACACCTATGTCAAGTTATGCTATCATTTGAATAAAGACAACCTATTTAATTACTGATAATGCTAATTACTGAATGCAATTAAGTGGTATCAGGCATTTCATTAATTGGCTCCATTTTAGGACCACTATTGTTTTCACTATATATTTTACCTCTTGGTGATGTCATTCGGAAACATAATGTTAAACTTTTACTGCTACGCGGACGACACACAGCTGTACATGTCGATGAAACATGGTGAAGCGCCAAAATTGCCCTCCCTGGAAGCCTGTGTTTCAGACATAAGGAAGTGGATGGCGGCATATTTTCTATTTTCAAATTTAGACAAAACAGAGATGCTAGTTCTAGGTCCTAAGCAACAAAGATATCTGCTGTTTGACCTGACAATTAATCTCAATGGTTGTACATTAGTTTTAAAACTGAAGGACCCCTGAAGGACAACGAAAAGATGGCGCCGATAGAGATGGTCGCCTCGCTTCAGGTAACTATGCAGTTATTTTTTTAAATGTATTATTTCTTACATTGTTAGCCTAGAAAATCTCAAGTGTTATTACATACAGCCGGGAACAAACCACCAAGAACAAGTAGAATGGTAATGTAAAAGGTACTTACAGAGTGAAGAGAGGAGTTTGGTAGGAGACCTTATACTGGCTGTGTGAAACAGAAGAGTGTGAGTTCTGTGGTTGACACCAACTAGATGTACTGAGGGGCTTCCTGTCCTCACAAAGCTTCTTCCTGACACCCAACACATCAGTAAATGGCTTATAAACAATATGTGAACATCTTTTTGGAGCTTATTACAAAAGGAGGAACGTTGGAAAATAACCCTATTAAAACTATTTTAAATGTTAACATAATATGACCATACTAATAAGCCTATGGTTTCTCTGTAGTTCTGTATGTCCAACCAGCTACACTAAAACCTGGTGTTTCCAGTGTACTGTACCACAGGGCTCTCTACTGGCAGCTCTACAAAACAACCATCCATCTGACTGAAAGACAGTCTATTGAGTGGCACTGTGTCACGGCTGTTGAAGGAGGAGGACCAAGGTGCAGCGTGGTGAGCGTAAATATTCCCTTTTTATTCAGGATGACGCCGACAAAAACAATTAACAAGCCAAAACCAACCGTGAAGCTTAAGGCAATAGTGCCAACAAACAAAGACAACTTCCCACACAGAAAGGAGGGAAAAGGGCTACCTAAGTGTGTGTAACAGTATAACTTTAGACCGTCCCCTCGCCCATACCCGGGCGCGAACCAGGGACCCTCTGCACACATCAACAACAGTCACCCACGAAGCATCGTTACCCATCGCTCCACAAAATCCACGGCCCTTGCAGAGCAAGGGGAACTACTACTTCAAGGTCTCAGAGCAAGTGACGTCTCCGATTGAAACGCTATTTATTGATTTAACTAAGCTAGCCGTTTCACATCCGTTACATATGGTTCCCAATCAGAGACACCGATAGACAGTTGTCCCTGATTGAGAACCATACCCGGCCAAAACATAGAAATACAAAATCATAGATAACAAAACATAGAATGCCCACCCCAAATCCCACCCTGACCAAAGCAAATAGAGACATTAAAAGGCTCTCTAAGGTCAGGGCGCGACACACTGGGGAGGTTTCACAGCAGCGTACTGGACATCCTGGTCCTGTTTCTGGGGCTGACGCAGCTGCTTCCTTCAAATATGATTGTTCCCCAACAGACAATACAGGAGTGTGGAGATTATTGGAGCCTTCTACGGTACATGAGACAAAAATGACATATTGGTTTCTCATCTATAAATAATTACTAACTACTAATCGTTTCAAATAAAAGAAAAGAAAATTGTATTTCTACATATTTTAAGATGATTTTTTTCGCAGTTATTCTTCAATAACAGACCCCAAAACAAATCAATGGGAGAAAGATATATTTATTCAAAGAGAATAAATAATAGTTGTTATGCTGGGAAGTAGATGGTAGATGTTTATTCTTCCCTGTCTTCAGTGTTTTCTCCACTGAACAAAGAGACAGGATATAGTTATACCCAAGCCTAGCCTGTGGTTGACCAAATAGAATTCCTTGCAGTAAAATTGGGCCAATTACCAATTTCAGGCCCAATGTATAGACACGATCAGGCTGTTTGGTCACAGTGTAAAGCATCCCATGGGCCAGATGCGGTCCAAATGTTGAAGGTTCAAATTTTATTTTACAGGGAACAGTGGGATAAGTGGCTTGTTTTATTTAGCTTTATTTAACTAGGCAAGTCAGTTAAGAACAAATTCTTATTTTCAATGACAGCCTAGGAACAGTGGGTTAACTGCCTGTTCAGGGGCAGAACGGCAGATTTGTATCTTGTCAGCTTGGGGGTTTGAACTTGCAACCTTCCAGTTACTAGTCCAACTCTCTAGCCACTAGGCTACCCTGCCGCCCCAAAGGTTCAGGGGTAGATTGACAGATTGTAACCTTGTCAGCTCGGGGATTTCATCCAGCAACCTTTTGATTACGGGCCCAATGCTCTAACCACTAGGCTACCTGCCGCTCCAAAAGTTGTGGATGGTTTGTCCTCTGAGAAATCAATGGTAAGTTTCGGTGTTCCTCAAAGTTCAGTTTTAGGACCACTATTGTTTTCACTATATATTCTACCTCTTGGTTATGTTATTCGGAAACACAATGTCCGCTTTCAATGCTTTGCAGACGACACACAGCTGTGCGTTTCAATGAAACCGAAGCCCCAAAATTGCCTGGAGTCTGTGTTTCAGACATAAGGAAGTGGATGGCAGTAAATGTTTTGCTTTTAAATTCAGACAAAACAGAGATGCTAGTTCTAGGTCCTAAGAAACAAATATATCTGCTGTTTGACCTGACAATTAATCTCAATGCATATACATTCATTTCAAATAAAGCTGAAGGATCACTGATTTCACTTTTGACAAAACATTTTCAAGAGCAGTTTTTTCCATCTTGGTAACATCTAAAATATCTGAAACCTTTTCTCCAAAAATTATGCAGAAAAGCTTCCATGCTTTTGCATTTCAAGATTAGACAACTGCAATGCTCTACTCTCCAGCTACTCGGATAAATAACTAAATAAACTTCAGCTAGGGATAAATATGGCTACTAGAATCTTGACTAGAACCATAAAATGTGATTATATTGCTCCAGTGCTAGCCTCTCTACACTGGCTTCCTGTTAAGGTTTTACTGCTAACCTACAAAGCATTACATGTACTTGCCTGATAAAGTCCTGCCGTATATACCTGCATGCAATGGTCACAAAATGCAGGTTGCCTTACTTTTCCTAGAATTTCTAACCTGGAGGCAGGGCTTTCTCCTACAGAGAAACATTTTCATGGAATGGTCTGTCAATCCATGTGATAGACGCAGACTTGGCATCAACCTGTAGCCTTTTCCTGCAGTCAAATGACCTAGTGGCCTCATGGGTGGAATGATATTAATATTTTTCATAATTAATAGACATATTTTTTGTCATGTATTGTATATAAAGTGTAATATTGGGATGGAAACTGAAAATTGAATCAATTTAAACTGTATCTGACATGGTACAGGTGTCCTCTTTTTAAAGCCCATAACCATGTGTTTGAGGTGAATACTTTTGTTTCAAAGTAGATTTGTTTGGCGACCAAGAAACACTCTGTGTGACCCTGATTTAGCCCACTGCAGTAAAAGGTCTTTGCTGAAGACTCATCTCTTCAGTTGGTCCTATGATTGAGTGTCCCAGGGGTGCGAAGGTGAACGGCAAGGCACTGGAGTGACGAACCACCCTTGCTGTCTCTGCCTGGCTCCCCTCTCTCCATTTGGGATTCTCTGCCTCTGACCCTATTGCGGGGGCTGAATCACTGGCTTGCTAGTGCTCTCCCATGCCTTCCCTAGGAGAGGTGCATCACACCGTGCCAGGCTTTTTTCGCTATGCTCTACTTGAGTGAGTTGAGTCATTGACGTGATCTTCCTGTCCGGTTCTGCTGTATTTGGGATTGTGCAGTGGAGGAGATCTTCATGGGCTATACTACACCTTGTCTCAAGGTAGTTAGTTGGTGGTCTGTTGATATCCCTTTGATGGTGTGGAGGATGTGCTTTGGCAAAGTAGGTGGGGTTGTATCCTGACTGGTTGGCCCTGTCTGGGGGTATTGTCGGACGGGGCCACAGTGTCCCCTGCCCCCCCCTGTCTCTGTCTCCAGTATCTATTCTGCAATAGTCTATGTGCCGGGGGGCTAGGGTCAGTCAATTCCCCTGTCTTATCTGCTATCCTGGAATACCTAGGATAGGATAAAGTAATCCTTCTCACCCCCCCTTAAATGATTTAGATGCACTATTGTAAAGTGGCTGTTCCACTGGATGTCAGAAGGTGAATTCACCAATTTGTAAGTCGCTCTGGATAAGAGCGTCTGCTAAATGACTTAAATGTAAATGTAAATGTAACTCTGACCTGTTCACTGGACGTGCTACCTTTCATCCTGCTGCTGCTGTTTGACTGCTGTTTATTTTCTCTCTCTCTCTCTCTCTCTCTCTCCCTTCCCCCCTCTCTCCCTTTCTCTCTCTCTCTCTCTCTCTCTCCCTTCATCTCCCTCTGTCTCTCCCTCCCCCCCTCTCTCTCCCTTTTTCTCTCCCTCTCTCCCTCGCTCCCTCTGACATGAGTTGCTGACCTGTTGCACCCTCTATAACCACTGTGACTATTATTTGACCCTGCTGGTCATCTCTGAACATTTGAACATTTTGAAGAACAATCTGCCCTTAACGGCCACGTACTCTTATAATCTCCACGGTGCACAGCCAGAAATGGACTGGCAACACCTCAGGACCTGGTTGTTTGATTGCTTCTGGACCAGCTATGGTATGAATAAATATGTGGAAATAGTTGTGAGTCGTTTAAAAAATGCATCATAAAACAATCCCCGAGCTGACAAGGTAAACATCTGTCATTCTGCCCCTGAACAAGGAAGTTAACCCACTGTTACAATGAACCAACTGCATCAATCAATTTTGATTAGTTCCAGGTGCTGTCTCTGTGTGGGGTGGGGTTTTGTGTTTAGATGTCTGTTGTTCCTCGGTGTCCAGAGATCCCTCTTATCCATGTACAGGTTGGCGTGCTCTGGAAGGATGAGTGGGGAGAGTGTGGCCTTATCTAAATTCAGTGGAACTTTGCAAGTGTTCCCATCTCCCTCCAGATCCTCTCTGTCTTCCTGAGCACACCTTCCTCAACTATACACTTCTGTAATTATTGGAACACTAAGATACACTAATATTTCCATTGGACGGCTTGTTGTATGAGCGACGGCGCCGAAGATGGTTTTGTTTGTGTGGAGCACTCCATTGGTTAATGATTTATGGCTGCTATATATTGTTGCTTAGATACAAAAGATAAACAGAAGCTGTCTATTGCAGCATCTCACTGTGTCATTTCCATGCCCCACCCCTGATGAAAAGAACCTGTGTTTAGTTGTATTTAGTCATTTATTGAGGACCTCACCTCATTAAACAAGGTGGCATAGCAGCTACAACCTTCAACCTGTTGAACTGGTATCATTTGTTTGGCCCTTAACAGTTAAAGAGGAAATCTGAGTCTGAAATGTCACCTGACAGTAGTTAGGGAATAGGATTTCAGACACAGACTATGTGTATGTTTAGTGTGGTGTATGGATGGGATGTTTAAATCACTGTGATTTATGGTACATTTACTATAAGACCCATGAATGAAGTTGGTTATATTGTGTTATTTAAAGCTGGAATCCTTAATGCTGAAACTTCCCGTTTGAGATATTACAACAACAAGGAAGTTGCTGTAAAAAAAAAATATCTACCTCCCCCATCTATGATTGGATTGAATCCCTCCCAATGTCTATTGAGCAGCACTGGGGCTGTTGAATTTCAAAGTAGTGTACTGGAAATCCTCGTCCTGTTTCTAGGGGTGGGACGGTGGAGTCCAGACGCACTTCCTGGTTTCTGTGTTGGATGCTGGGGTAGTTAACGTCATTCTGCTCGTCTGTGATCGCTATCTGTGCTGCAGTAAGGGCCACGTTCAGGCCTGAGATGTTGTCATACACTGGATTAGAGTCTCTCTGATGGGGAGAGAGGACAGACAACATGAGGGGTGAAAGATATTACCACAGTCATTGAGTCCATCTAAATACAGTTCAATGTAGCTCTTAGTCAACTGATTCCAGAAGACTCACCTGTCCGTTCTCTGCTGTGTCTCTTCTGTCTCTTGTGTCAGAGGTGGAATTGGAGGCCTTCTTCCTGTTTTGTGAATGAATTGAAGTTGAAGACACAGAGTATTAGAATCAGAACAACAACTATGATTCCTACAACATCATTCTTCAAAGACTAACGTAACAGGCAATTCTCGTAGTCTTCAACAGCACAGGAGTAGCTGCCTGTATCCTCACTGCTGACTTGGTCTAGGATCAGGAAGTTATCTTGGGTGTTTGGGTTGGTGAGACGTTGTCCGTTCTTGTACCAGATGTAGGTGGGGTTGTCAGTTAGAGTACAGGTGGAGCTACAGGTCAGTGTCACCTTCCCTTCCTCTGTGCCAGGAGACTTCTTCACCTGCAGGTCTGAAAAGGGAGAAATGAAGACAAAATAACACAATCATCATTATTTCCACCAATGAGATAATGACTTAGACTAGATGATATAATACTGTAAGGACAGTATTACCTGTGACAATCAGAGTTATTCCAGGGAAGCTGTTTCCCCATTTTACCTCCGTTGTTGTAAATCTAAACTTATATTCAGCAGAGTCACTCTCTCTCAGGTCTGTGATTCTCAGGGTGGAGTCCTTGTCTGTAGTTGGATGGTACTTCACACAACCTGCATACTCTGGGTCCTGGATTAGATCTGTAGTAACTCCAGACTCCCATTTGTTGAACCAGGACACTTCTGTGACGTTATGCCAGCTGGGATGTCTATACGTGCAGGTAATGTCCACTGTTGACCCCTTCAAGCCACAGATACTCCTCTTGGTGTAAGTCACATTCAAACAGCTCTGACCATGAACACCTGAAACTAAATGTATCTGATAATTTCCTCAAATGATAATGAGACTATTTTCAAGTGTTTTAGATGTATAGGACTGGTTCATTTAAAATGAATAAAATATATAGACACACAAAGTGCATTCAGAAAGTATTCAGAACCCTTGACTTTTTCATTTTGTTACGTTACAGTCTTATTCTAAAACTAATTCCAAAATTATAATTCTAAAACAGTATAACAAGATAACATCCCATCAACAATTTCTACCTTGTATATTATACCATATACGTTCTACTAGTGTTACTATCCAAGAGGGCACAGATTTGTCTGTTTTCCCCACATGTTCTACTATTGGTCCACAGGCCTTAATGATAGAGACTTAAGATGATTATTATAGGTGAGTCCAGACTCACACACTGTAGGAGCGAGAAAATCCTCATGGTCTTTTACAGCACAGGAGTAACTGTCTGTAGAGTAACACCAGACCACTAGAGTATTACAGGAGTATTGTTGGGAAGTAGGGTCATGGAGATGTTGTCCGTTCTTGTACCAGATGTAGGTGGGGTTGTCAGTCAGAAGACAGGTGGTGCTACAGGTCAGTGTTCTCTTCTATTCCTCTGTGGAGGAAGACACCTTCACCTGCAGCTCTGAATGATTCTAATGAATTATTAGAATTAGATATTATATATTACCTGTGTCAGTCAGAGTTGTTCCAGAGTAGCTGTACCCCCATTCTGTGTTTTAAATCTGAACTTGTACTCAGCTGAATCTCTCTCAGGTCTGTGATTCTCAGGGTGCAGTCTTTCTCTTTAGTCCCAAGGTACTCAGCACGACCTGCATACTCTGGACCGAGATCAGGATTTTAGGCGCCTCATTACATTTCTCTTGGATATACCAGTTTGGTTCTGAGACTACATGATAACTTGGATGTTGATATGTGCAGGGCAGTTCCACTGTTGAGCCCTTCACAGCACAGATACTCTGATGGGTGTAAATCACGTTGACAGTTCTGACCCAGAACACCTAAAACAGTAGTAGGCCTAATCATTTATGCAATTAGTTAATTCTATAATTTTTTCACTCAACAAAACATAAATTTGTACGATTTTACTGAGTTACAGTTCATATAAAGAAATCAGTCAATTGTTATAAATGAATTAGACCCTAATCTATGGATTTCACCTGACTGGGAATACAGATACAATTACCTCAGGAGTTTACTACACTTAGGTTGGAGTCATTCAAACTTGTTTTTAAACCACTCCACAAATGTCTTGTAAACAAACTATAGTGTTGGCAAGTTGGTTAAGACATCTACTGACATATTATGTCACTTATAATTCACTATATCACAATTCCAGTGGGTCAGAAGTTTACATACACTAAGTTGACTGTGTCTTTAAACAGCTTGGTGTCACGTTCGTCGTAAGAACATTCGGACCAAAGCGCATTGTGATATGGGTTCCACATGTTTATTAAATGAAACGCACAAAAACAATAAAGAACGAACGGAACGTGAAGTAGATGAATTGCTGACAGGCAACTACATATAAATAAGATCCCACAATACACAGTGGGGAAATGGCTGCCTAACCAAAATAGAGAATAAAAAGGATCTCTACGCTCAGGGCGTGACAGTACCCCCCCTCCCCCCCAAAGTTGCGGACACCGGCCGCAAAACCTGAAAACAACTGGGGAGGGTAGGGGGGTGACAAGTGTCGGCTCTGGTGTAGGTCTTTGCCAACGCCCAGACCACGGGTCCGGCCATGGGTAGAATGCCGTGCCTGGACTGGGCACCGGCGCAGGGGAAGGCTACTGCCATGGAGCTGGACTGGACGCCGTGCCTGGACTGGGCACCGGTGCAGAGGAAGGCTCCTGCCATGGAGCGGGACTGGACGCCGTGCCTGGACTGGGCACCGGCGCAGGGGAAGGCTTCTGCCATGGAGCTGGACTGGATGCCGTGCCTGGACTGGGCACCGGCGCAGGGGAAGGCTCCTGCCATGGAGCTGGACTGGATGCCGTGCCTGGACTGGGCACCGGCGCAGGGGAAGGCTTCTGCCATGGAGCTGGACTGGATGCCGTGCCTGGACTGGGCACCGGCGCAGAGGAAGGCTCCTGCCATGGAGCTGGACTGGACGCCGTGCCTGGACTGGGCACCGGCGCAGAGGAAGGCTCCTGCCATGGAGCGGGACTGGACGCCGTGCCTGGACTGGGCACCGGCGCAGAGGAAGGCTTCTGCCATGGAGCGGGACTGGATGCCGTGCCTGGACTGGGCACCGGCGCAGAGGAAGGCTTCTGCCATGGAGCTGGACTGGACGCCGTGCCTGGACTGGGCACCGGCGCAGAGAAAGGCTTCTGCCATGGAGCTGGACTGGACGCCGTGCCTGGACTGGGCACCGGCGCAGAGAAAGGCTTCTGCCATGGAGCGGGACTGGATGCCGTGCCTGGACTGGGCACCGGCGCAGAGGAAGGCTTCTGCCATGGAGCGGGACTGGATGCCGTGCCTGGACTGGGCACCGGCGGAGAGGAAGGCTTCTGCCATGGAGCTGGACTGGACGCCGTGCCTGGACTGGGCACGGGCGCAGAGGAAGGCTTCTGCCATGGAGCGGGACGCCGTGCCTGGACTGGGCACCGGCGCAGAGGAAGGCTTCTGCCATGGAGCGGGACTGGACGCCGTGCCTGGACTGGGCACCGGCGGAGAGGAAGGCTTCTGCCATGGAGCTGGACTGGATGCCGTGCCTGGACTGGGCACCGGCGCAGAGGAAGGCTTCTGCCATGGAGCGGGACTGGATGCCGTGCCTGGACTGGGCACCGGCGCAGAGGAAGGCTCCTGCCATGGAGCTGGACTGGACGCCGTGCCTGGACTGGGCACCGGCGCAGAGGAAGGCTCCTGCCATGGAGCTGGACTGGACGCCGTGCCTGGCTCTCCGGAACGTTGACCGTCGCTGGAGGTTCCAGACTGTTGACCGTTGCTGGAGGTTCCGGACTGTTGACCGTCGCCGGAGGTTCCAGACTGTTGACCGTCGCCGGAGGTTCCAGACTGTTGACCGTCGCTGGAGGTTCCAGACTGTTGACCGTCGCTGGAGGTTCCAGACTGTTGACCGTCGCTGGAGGTTCCAGACTGTTGACCGTCGCTGGAGGTTCCAGACTGTTGACCGTCGCTGGAGGTTCCAGACCGTTGACTGTCGCAGGAGGTTCCCGGACTGTAAACCGTCGCCGGAAGCTCTGGACAACCAAATACTAATTGAGTGTATGTAAACTTCTGACGCACTGGGTATGTGATGAAAGAAATAAAAGCTGAAATAAATCATACTCTACTATTATTCTGACATTTCACATTCTTAAAATAAAGTGGTGATCCTAACTGACCTAAAACAGGGAATTTTCACTAGGATTAAATGTCATGATTTGTGAAAAACTGAGTTTAAATGTATTTGGCTAAGGTGTATGTAAACTTCCGACTTCAACTGTATCCATCTGTTGGTCACAGATACCTTAAAAAAAACGGTAGTCAGTATCTGGTGTGACCACCATTTACCTCATGCAGTGCGGCATAAGATAAAGGATTTAATGTGTTTTTGTATTGAATACATGTGTCGTGGAAATTACTATCAAGGACTCAGTCAAACTTAAATTAATAAGTATTTATTATCAGCCAGCTGGAGAGATTCCAACAAACTTACTGCACCATAGTACACGTCGGTCAGGAGCTCTTTCGGGGCAGTCCCGTTAGTCCTCTTATATACTGGTAACACAGACAAGTTATATTTGCTTGATTTACATTATTCATCATTAACATTTGGTTCCTGCATGTAAATTATAGAACATATTCTGAGCGTTCTGCCAAAAGGTCTGAGGGGGTCATGACCGTCTCCCCCTCATATCTCTACCCAGCACCGACAGGAGCCAATGACTGTATGAGACATGATGTACAATTCCAGACTCTTTCTTCAGATAACATTTCCCCCACACATGAATATACACCTACCATTGGTGAAACATTTTATTATACATTATTAAATGGATAATACGAGTTCATAAATTAAAAGATAGCTCTGAAAACCTCCTCCCCCACCCCACCACACACACAGCACTTCTACTCCAAGACGTTTGTAACATATGGATCAATCAGACTTACTAAAGTGTTAGAGAATGGGAGATGGATGACTGTTTACAAGATGTTTTCTATGTAAACTTTATTTAGGGATTTGGAACGGGTGCCAGAGAGAAGGGAGATGAAAGAAAACATGTTTGTGCTTTCTGGTGGTTTTTCAGTGATGCTGAATGAGCAAAACTCTTCGCACACTGATCACAGCTATAAGGCTTCTCTCCTGTGTGTATGAATTGGTGTGTAGTCAGGGATTCTGATCGACTGAAGCTCTTCCCACACTGATCACAGCTATAAGGCTTCTCTCCTGTGTGTATGCGTTGGTGTGCCTTCAGGTGTCCTGATTGATTGAAGTTCTTCCCACATTGATCACAGCTATAAGGCTTCGCTCCTGTGTGTATGAGCTGGTGTGTAGTCAGGGATCCTGATCGACTGAAGCTCTTCCCACACTGAACACAGCTATATGGTTTCTCTCCTGTGTGTATGCGTTGGTGTAGAGTCAGGTCTCCTGATCGACTGAAGCTCTTTCCACACTGATCACAGCTATAAGGCTTCGCTCCTGTGTGTATGAGTTGGTGTGTAGTCAGGTTTCCTGAATGATTGAAGCTCTTCCCACACTGATCACAGCTATAAGGCTTCTCTCCTGTGTGTATGCGTTGATGTTGAGTCAGGTCTCCTGATTGATTGAAGCTCTTCCCACACTGATCACAGCTATAAGGCTTCTCTCCTGTATGTATGCGCTGATGTAGAGTCAGGTGTCCTGATTGATAGAAGCTCTTCTCACACTGATCACAGCTATAAGGCTTCTCTCCTGTGTGTATGCGTTGGTGTCTAGTCAGGGATCCTGACATCCTGAAGCCCTTCCCACACTGATCACAGCTATAAGGCTTCTCTCCTGTGTGTATGCGCTGATGTAGAGTCAGGTGTCCTGATTGATAGAAGCTCTTCCCACACTGATCACAGCTATAAGGCTTCTCTCCTGTGTGTATGCGTTGATGTCTAGTCAGGGTGGAATCTTGAGCAAAACTCTTCCCACACTGATCACAGCTATAAGGTTTCTCTCCTGTGTGTTTGGTCTGGGCTCCTGACTGAATTAAGTATTTCCCACAATCAAAGCAGGTATAAGGTCCCTTCCCTGAATGAATTCTCTGAGATTTTAAGGTTTTAGATGCGTGCTCTAGAGTGTGAATTTGCTTATGAATTGTCAAATCTTGTTTAGCAAAACTCTTCCCACAGTCAGAGCAGCAGTGGTGAGGTTTCTTCCCTATACGTCTCTGCTGGTGTTTACTGAGATGTTCTGATCTGGAGAGACTCTTCTCTTTCTTGTCAGCATCATGATGTTGTTGAGGCTCCCCAGATGATAAGCCCCTCCCTCTAAGAGAGCAACGATTAGGGATGTCCCCTGTGAAACAAAGACATTGAATAGTTAGGTTTTGCAAATATGGGTCCATAAACAGATGGGTCCTTCCATGAAATTAAGGCCTTTTGGGTCCCTTTCATATTTTTCCAGTAGAAATTGTGCATCAGTATTACATTTTAAATCATTGACATGCTTTGAAAGAACAATCTCTCTAATAAACCTGTTTACGTGGACACATCTGAAATCAGGCTGATGGGACTTTGATAAACGTAGAAAATGGCCAATCAAAATAAACTTTCTACCACAGCCACTTTTATGAAGCAATAGGGAAAAATAAGCTTTGTTTGTGCAAACTATTTCTAAGCTGCATATTTTCAGTTTCCTGAACTCACTGCATTCGGTCAAAATAATTTTTGGTGCTGCTTGTGTTAGCACATGCAGATTAAATACACCTCTGTAACTCTGATTAAAGTGTTTACATGTCCTAATCAATCTAAAGATTGTTCAGAAAACCAGGTGTTTTTAAAGGCGTATCCTTACTTCGGTTATGACCTCACACCAATTAAGATCAGCAGAGTAAGATGTTTACATGACTAATGACACTCAGTCTACTGCCATAATCAGTTTAATAGGAAATGATTAGTGTGCATGTAAAGCCCTAGTTATTTGGTTACTTTGACAGTCATTTCTGAACATGATTTATTTCATTTAATTAGTGATTAATTTACATCTGTCCCTCATTAAGGTCAACCCATGTTGTAATATGGTGAAACTGTTCCTTACATTTTTGGGGCAAAAGAAACATTGGACATTAAACAGTCAAATTATAGAGCAAAGGCAGGTAAGCTGGTTCTAGTCTTTTTATCAATTCTCTGGTGTTTTTTGTTGAACACCGAGCAAGTGAACCATTTTGCCCATAAATATATGTAAATAATATAAATATATATATATATATGGTAGAATTGAAGCTTGTATTCAATGTTCACTCCCAGTGGAACAAAAGTAGCTTCCATTGACCCTGTCATAAGCAAATTTGTGGCTGATTTAAAGGACGAATTTTACCAATGTAAACTAGTGGTTTTGTTGTTTTCAGTTGTCCCCTGTTACTTTATTTAGCACATTGGCACTTAGTACAGTATTTATTTTCATATAACCTCTGGAGAAAACATGTTTTTATGAAGTTGAACATGTGCTCTTCATGAAAGAATGTTAAAATTAGGTGAAATCTGAAAGTGTTTTGGGGGGAGCTTCTCAAAATTAGGTGGAACGACCAGATATTTTCAACAGTACATAATGAACCAATTCATTGTTACAGAAGCAGACTGTAATCTAATCCACATGGTTCTTACTTAATGAAATCACATCTCCATGTTCCTCTTCTAGTCTCTCAGTTCCACTCTGTCCCGGTGTTTTCCTGCAGTCGACCAGAACCAGCAGTAAAGTTCGGAGAGGCAGTTGACCTGGGGACTCCTGGAGGGTGGAGGGGGACGGGCTAGCTTTGTCCTGTTGGCCACAAGAAGTTTTACAGTTGATCATTAAACCAAATACTGTATTAATTCAGTCTAAACCTCTGATCTGGGTGCATCCCTCGAATATCTCCTTTTACCTGAAATTTTCAATCGTTCTCTACAACCCACAAATCTAAGAGCGTTGGATTGGTGGGTATGGGCTAGTTTCCACCATATTTCTTTATAGCAGTCATTTCCTATCAAACAGAGCGGAAGAGGAGAAGCAAGAGGGATAACTGTGCCCAAAATCTGGCTTCTGGCTTATTTGATCATATATACATTTTCGTAACGAGTAGGTTGTTAGGAGTGTATTGGTAAAAGTAGGCCACGTCACATCCAGGCAACTTTGAGGAAAAAAACACTTTGTATGGAAGTAGTGCCTGGTCGTCACTAGTTAGCACAAACAAAGCCATAGAACACACCAATTTCTACAACTGATATTTTTAAATTGATTTTAACCCTAACATTGAAAACACTACCTTTATGCCTAAACTTAAATACAAATACGATATAGACGTTTGACTTTGTGGCAACACGCATATCGGCCCTCTCATTGCCTATAATGGTCCCACCTGATCTTGCATCTTCCTGATTGCCTTCCAGCTGCATTTCAAACTCAACAGCTTTCGGCTCTAAACCCTCAACCCTTGAATTACGTTTTACATCCGAGTGCCTAAAATGTCCATTGCCCAAGCGAGGGAGAGTGATGATCCGAGAGGCAACGTCCTTGGTGTAAATCTTGAAGTTTAACATAGAAACAACTAACCTAAAGCTATCAATGTACCTAGTAAGCTAACGTACCCAGCTAGCGTCGAGCACACAAAGCCAAGCTGGTCCATTTCTTTATGTAATCTTAATTTAACTAGGCAAGTCACATATTCTTTTTTACAATGGCGGCCTAGGAACAGTGGGTTAACTGCCCTTTTCAGGTGCAGAATGACAGATTTTTTTTATCTTGCCAGCTCGGGGATTGCGACCTAGCAACCTTTCGGTTACTGGCCCAACGCTGTAACCACTAGGCTACCTGCCGCTCCATACCGCCCTAATAGAGGCTACCTGCCGCCCATAATAGAGGTGCATATTGACTCAGGTGGCACATACACATTGGTTCTGCTTACACATATACTAATGGTTAAGTCCATATCCATATCGATTCTGCTTACTACTTCTAAGAAAACAGTATAGGAACTGGAACATCCAACACCAGCACTCCTATCAGGTAGCTAGTATTGTGAATTGTTCAGTACATATGTGGCAATTATTTATTTCAGAAGGAGCCAGCAAAACTAGTGCATCTATGTGTTCTCTGTCTTTGGAGACCATTAGACAAGCACATGGTTATTCTTGTAACTGTTATGGCCAACTATGGTTACACCTCTTGGGTTTTTCCCAGAACAGGGGTTCCCCTTTCAGTGGAGGCAGCAGGATGTCATGTATTGGTTAATCCTATAGAGTGCCAATGTAACGGATGTGAAATGGCTGGCTTAGTTACTAAATAGCGTTTCAATCAGTGACGTCACTTGCTCTGAGACCTTGAAGTAGTAGTTCCACTTGCTCTGCAAGGGCTGTGGCTTTTGTGGAGCGATGGGTAACAATACTTCGTGGGTGACTGTTATTGATGTGTGCAGAGGGTCCCTGGTTCGCGCCCGGGTATGGGCGAGGGGACGGTCTAAAGTTATACTGCTACACCAAGGTCTGTTGCTGTGGTCCTACATGTTTAAAACTATTTCTGTGACTCTACGTGTTCCATGTCCTAATATGAAGGCAATATGATAACGGTGGCTAAATGCAACAGGTGATGAGCCATTAAGAGGAGTTACTATGAGTGTGAAGAAAGAAGGACAAATGTATAAATATTCTGTGTCAATACTGGAAGGCAGTCGTTTTTATGATTCCAGCACTGCTTTTATTATTGTTACTGTAATTTAATTATGCTAATGTGTTTTCATTAATTGAAAACCCTTAATCTATTTTATTAGAATTTGTAAGATTCTTGTTTGCATAAAATAGACGGAGCCCAGTCTTTTCAATAATAGGTAACAGAATTTATTCTCGGAGCGCGCTGCCACTTCACCATGAGCAACAGTTCATATACAAAACATGACGTCATTTCATTGCTCAACAGAAACCCCTCCTTTCGACAGGGACAAAGTGAGGTGAAAAGTTCATTCTAACTTACAACACACTCCCAGGTAACTTTTGACCCCTCAACAATATCAATCACCACTTAGATGACAGTTCTAATTAACAGAAAACCTAGGAATGCACTCACTGTCTTATCTAAAAAACCCAGAGGTCAGTTTCGTCGGTTCAACCATATGCTAACGACCTTGTCTGTTTACACAGTTCACTTCTTTCTTCCTAGTTGGAATGGTGTTCATTAACTTTAATTACTCCTTGTCTGTGTCACACAATCACATCTTATGAACTCATATTGTTAATCAGATATAATAAAACAGAGTATAAGTTTACTTAGTTACAGTTCCATTTAAAATGATTTGTTCAGTCATTTAATCATCATTTTACCAACAATTATGAAGTTATAAAAAATCTACTTGAACTCACAGGCTCCAGTACTTGTGAAATATGATTGCCCAGATATTTCCACGACACTAGATACAGTTTACCATAACTGGCTAAACATGATTGAGAGTTCATCTCAGCCTATGCCTCCCTCCAGTCCCTCGACTTCTTGGCACTGACGGAAACATGGATCACCACAGATAACACTGCTACTCCTACTGCTCTCTCTTCGTCCGCCCACGTGTTCTCGCACACGCCGAGAGCTTCTGGCCAGCGGGGTGGTGGCACCGGGATCCTCATCTCTCACAAAGTGGTCATTCTCTCTCTCTCCCCTTACCCATCTGTCTATCGCCTCCTTTGAATTCCATGCTGTCACAGTTACCAGCCCTTTCAAGCTTAACATCCTTATCATTTATCGCCCTCCAGGTTCCCTCGGAGAGTTCATCAATGAGCTTGATGCCTTGGTAAGCTCCTTTCCTGAGGACGGCTCACCTCTCACAGTCCTGGGCTACTTTAACCTCCCCACGTCTACCTTTGACTCATTCCTCTCTGCCTCCTTCTTTCCACTCCTCTCCTCTTTTGACCTCACCCTCTCACATTCCCCCCCTACTCACAAGGCAGGCAATACGCTCGACCTCATCTTTACTAGATGCTGTTCTTCCACTAACCTCATTGCAACTCCCCTCCAAGTCTCCGACCACTACCTTGTATCCTTTTCCCTCTCGCTCTCATCCAACACTTCCCACACTGCCCCTACTCGGATGGTATCGCGCCGTCCCAACCTTCGCTCTCTCTCTCCCGCTACTCTCTCCTCTTCCATCCTATCATCTCTTCCCTCTGCTCATACCTTCTCCAACCTATCTCCTGATTCTGCCTCCTCAACCCTCCTCTCTTCCCTTTCTGCATCCTTTGACTCTCTATGTCCCCTATCCTCCAGGCCGGCTCGGTCCTCCCCTCCCGCTCCGTGGCTCGACGACTCATTGCGAGCTCACAGAACAGAGCTCCAGGCAGCCGAGCGGAAATGGAGGAAAACTTGCCTCCCTGCGGACCTGGCATCCTTTCACTCCCTCCTCTCTACATTTTCCTCCTCTGTCTCTGCTGCTAAAGCCACTTTCTACCACTCTAAATTCCAAGCATCTGCCTCTAACCCTAGGAAGCTCTTTGCCACCTTCTCCTCCCTCCTGAATCCTCCTCCCCCCCCCTCCTCCCTCTCTGCAGATGACTTCGTCAACCATTTTGAAAAGAAGGTCGACGACATCCGATCCTCGTTCGCTAAGTCAAACGACACCCCTGGTTCTGCTCACACCTGCTCACACTGCCCTACCCTGTGCTCTGACCTCTTTCTCCCCTCTCTCTCCAGATGAAATCTCGCTTCTTGTGACGGCCGGCCGCCCAACAACCTGCCCGCTTGACCCTATCCCCTCCTCTCTTCTCCAGACCATTTCCGGAGACCTTCTCCCTTACCTCACCTCGCTCATCAACTCATCCCTGACCACTGGCTACGTCCCTTCCGTCTTCAAGAGAGCGAGAGTTGCACCCCTTCTGAAAAAACCTACACTCGATCCCTCCGATGTCAACAACTACAGACCAGTATCCCTTCTTTCTTTTCTCTCCAAAACTCTTGAACGTGCCGTCCTTGGCCAGCTCTCCCGCTATCTCTCTCAGAATGACCTTCTTGATCCAAATCAGTCAGGTTTCAAGACTAGTCATTCAACTGAGACTGCTCTTCTCTGTATCACGGAGGCGCTCCGCACTGCTAAAGCTAACTCTCTCTCCTCTGCTCTCATCCTTCTAGACCTATCGGCTGCCTTCGATACTGTGAACCATCAGATCCTCCTCTCCACCCTCTCCGAGTTGGGCATCTCCGGCGCGGCCCACGCTTGGATTGCGTCCTACCTGACAGGTCGCTCCTACCAGGTGGCGTGGCGAGAATCTGTCTCCTCGCCACGCGCTCTCACCACTGGTGTCCCCCAGGGCTCTGTTCTAGGCCCTCTCCTATTCTTGCTATACACCAAGTCACTTGGCTCTGTCATAACCTCACATGGTCTCTCCTATCATTGCTATGCAGACGACACACAATTAATCTTCTCCTTTCCCCCTTCTGATGACCAGGTGGCGAATCGCATCTCTGCATGTCTGGCAGACATATCAGTGTGGATGACGGATCACCACCTCAAGCTGAACCTCGGCAAGACGGAGCTGCTCTTCCTCCCGGGGAAGGACTGCCCGTTCCATGATCTCGCCATCACGGTTGACAACTCCATTGTGTCCTCCTCCCAGAGCGCTAAGAACCTTGGCGTGATCCTGGACAACACCCTGTCGTTCTCAACCAACATCATGGCGGTGGCCCGTTCCTGTAGGTTCATGCTCTACAACATCCGCAGAGTATGACCCTGCCTCACACAGGAAGCGGCGCAGGTCCTAATCCAGGCACTTGTCATCTCCCGTCTGGATTACTGCAACTCGCTGTTGGCTGGGCTCCCTGCCTGTGCCATTAAACCCCTACAACTCATCCAGAACGCCGCAGCCCGTCTGGTGTTCAACCTTCCCAAGTTCTCTCACGTCACCCCGCTCCTCCGCTCTCTCCACTAACTTCCAGTTGAAGCTCGCATCCGCTACAAGACCATGGTGCTTGCCTACGGAGCTGTGAGGGGAACGGCACCTCAGTACCTCCAGGCGCTGATCAGGCCCTACACCCAAACAAGGGCACTGCGTTCATCCACCTCTGGCCTGCTCGCCTCCCTACCACTGAGGAAGTACAGTTCCCGCTCAGCCCAGTCAAAACTGTTCGCTGCTCTGGCCCCCCAATGGTGGAACAAACTCCCTCACGACGCCAGGACAGCGGAGTCAATCACCACCTTCCGGAGACACCTGAAACCCCACCTCTTCAAGGAATACCTAGGATAGGATAAGTAATCCTTCTCACCCCCCCCCTTAATGATTTAGATGCACTATTGTAAAGTGGCTGTTCCACTGGATGTCAGAAGGTGAATTCACCAATTTGTAAGTCGCTCTGGATAAGAGCGTCTGCTAAATGACTTAAATGTAATGTAAATGTATTCACTGCCTTAATTTTGCTGGACCCCAGGAAGAGTAGCTGCTGCCTTGGCAGCTAATGGGGATCCATAATACATACTAAGTTGGTTAACTGCCTTGTTCAGGAACAGAACGACATATGTTTATCTGGTCAGCTCGGTGATTCGACTCCTGACCCAACGCTCTTACCACTAGGCTACCTGCCGCTCCAAACAGAACACAGCAATGTGGAGGTTCAAACATGATGAAAACTAGGCCTAGACATTTTATACAACACAGCGGGCATATAATGTTAAAACCAGAGTTACCCGATCCATTGTGGAAGCTACTGTTCCTTGTATGATATGAACTGTTCGACCCAAGCTGTTCTCGTCAACAATTTCCTGTTGTCTTGTTCTTCTTTAGGGTTTTATGGCAGACTACACTTATTGGAGTATTACCGCCACCTACTGTACGGCGAGTGAACGAAGAAGAAAAATATCTATCCAAATTATTTATATCGTGGGTAAAGTATTCATGCAGTACATCTCTCCATAATTGTGTAAAATCTTCATGAATATGTTCCATTATAAATCTACTGATGTCTTGCCACAGATTCTTTACTTGAATATCATAAAAAAAGATTCAACACGGTTTCTGGGTGGTCATTTCAAACGGTACAATTTGAATGTGTTTCTTTTTTTAAACTTCTTCATATAGTGGTTGGCAGGATAATATAAATTGATCATTTTATAATAAACGTCCTTAATTGTGTTAGTCTGTACGTTTGTGTGAGACAACAAATGTGATCAATAAAACAATTCCAATAAGGCATGACATAAGGTTTATAGAGAGATACAAAATCCTGTTGATACAAGGAAAGTATCGCTCTGTTGTTGAATTGACTAAAACAAAAACACATCTTTACTACTATTGAGTCAACAGCTGTAATCGAAAGTAGGTTCTGAGGTTCTTAACATGTTCCTGAATAATAAAGCAACACCTGAGGGAATGGAGACTAAAACAATTGCAAACTCTTTAGGCGTTAAAGGAATCTTGTAAAGTGATAAGGATAGGATATTATTTCTGAACCAATATTCTAAAAACAAAGATTTATTGTTATACAATATGTGCTGATTATTCCAGATATAATATACTGTGGGGAGAAATGATTCTTCTAAATGAAGGTTCATGACTAGAAAACCTGCTGATGAAAAGCAGAGCTTCACTGGAACTTTGTCAATAGCAAACCAACATGAAGTTAAGGCCACCAAAAGTAGAAGAGGCATGATGAGGAATAAAGTTTCACATAGAACTAGGTCTTATTATGTAGTGTTTTATCAAATTGATCTTAAAAGTATTATTTAAGGTAGGAATGTCCAGAAAATTCAGCCCACCACACTCATGTGTTCAATGCAACAGTTTCCTAATGTGATGGGTACGGTTTCTCCACAGAAAGTTAAAAAGCATCTGGTCTGTTGAAATGGTTCTACCTGGAACCAAAGAGGTTCTAACTGAAACACAAAATGCTTCTTCTATGGGTTCTCCTATGGGGACAGCCGAAGAACCCTTTAAGGTTCTAGATAGCACCTTTTTTTCTTAGAGTGTAGTACTGCTACACCCACTCCTCTACAACACTTCAACCGACCAAATAAATGATGTCATGGAGCATCACCATGGCGATGATGATTTGTGAGACGTCATTGGGTCGACAATCCACAATAGTGACTTAATGACATTTGGAGTTCCTGACATCATTTGTTTGGCTTCTAACTATTGGAGAGGATGGCTGCATCTGGAATGTCACCTGACAGTATATAGGTAATAGGATGCCATTTCAGACAGACTCTGTGTAGGTCTGTTCTAGTCTGGTGGATGGATGGTGTAATAGATTGGTCCTGAGTGGCGTAGCGTTCTAAGGTACAGCATCTCAGTGCCAGAGTCATCACTGATGGAAGACCAGACTAAATGAAAAGTGGATCGGCAATGGCTAGAAGGTCGGTGACGTGGAACGCCAAACGCCGCCCGAACAAGAGGGGACCAACGTCGGCGGAAGTTGTGACACACATGTGCTTTCTGGTGTTTTATCATTGACTCTTTCCACTGTGGTGGTCATTTTAATATTATACTTTTATATTATTCTACTATACTGTTAAATTAGACATACTATACTGTTTTTACTTAGAGAATTGTCTATTGTTATATGTTACTATATTACTGAGGGAATTGTCTATTGTTATATGCTAATATTCTTTGCTGATACAGGCTTGTCTTGTGTGACTTAGTCGTAACTCTGAGCGTACAGATGTATGAGCTGTTTGGGTGCTACCACAGTATGTGACCTCCACTGTTTACAATCAGCAGGAATGTAGCTATGTGGGAAGTGCAGGGAGGAACAGTGAGTGGTGGCGATATCAGCCATCATGATCTACACAGACGAGCTAAATTACTTCATACAAATCTGTTTCCAGTGCCTGTTTCTGAACATCTGCTAACTGTCAAAGATAAAAAAGGATGTACTTTCAATAAAAGGCAAAAGACAGCTCTGCTCATTGAGCTTTCAACACCGACTATTCTTAGTGATGGTTGATTGCTTCATTTTTGCATATCTTACAATAAATATATTGTTTGAAACGTCTCTCTTCCTATAGCATTTCTCTGACACCACAAAGACAGGAGTAAGGATTCTCTCCAGCGTGTGCAAGCAGGAATTGAGTTTAATAAGAAGAAAATGGTTAGATACAGTCATAAATATTGATACTTTTAAGAGAACGGGGCTGGGAGATAGGATTTAGTTGCTGGCCCACACTCCAGTACAGTAGGTGGTGTAATATACCATAAAGTTGATAGGATTTAGTTGCTAGCCCACACTCCAGTACAGTAGGTGGTGTAATATACCATAAAGTTGATAGGATTTAGTTGCTAGCCCACACTCCAGTACAGTAGGTGGTGTAATATACCATAAAGTTGATAGGATTTAGTTGCTGGCCCACACTCCAGTACAGTAGGTGGTGTAATATACCATAAAGTTGATAGGATTTAGTTGCTAGCCCACACTCCAGTACAGTAGGTGGTGTAATATACCATAAAGTTGATAGGATTTAGTTGCTGGCCCACACTCCAGTACAGTAGGTGGTGTAATATACCATAAAGTTGATAGGATTTAGTTGCTAGCCCACACTCCAGTACAGTAGGTGGTGTAATGTACCATAAAGTTGATAGGATTTAGTTGCTGGCCCACACTCCAGTACAGTAGGTGGTGTAATGTACCATAAAGTTGATAGGATTTAGTTGCTGGCCCACACTCCAGTACAGTAGGTGGTGTAATGTACCATAAAGTTGATAGGATTTAGTTGCTAGCCCACACTCCAGTACAGTAGGTGGTGTAATGTACCATAACGTTGATAGGATTTAGTTGCTGGCCCACACTCCAGTACAGTAGGTGGTGTAATGTACCATAAAGTTGGATGCCAACCACCGATAAACCCCAAAGAAGAATATGTATTTTCATTATCAGAGTGAGTATCTGGTCATATAATGGATAATCTGACTTTCAAATCAGTGGAGGTGAACAAGTGCACATTTTGGGAGGAAGTAGAGATATATTAGGTAATATGACAGATTTCCAAACATGATATAGCTGTAGATTAACGTTACTTTGCTGAGGGAAAAAATATCCTAACAAGTTTTACAAACATATTTATTTTTGTCCAGCAGTTTAAACCGAACACAGGAATGTGGAGGATAAAAGGTGATGAAAACTCGTCCTAGACATTTTAAACAACACAGCGGGCATATGTTAAAACCAGATTTACCGGATCCATTGCGGAAGCCATTGTTTCTTTGTATGGCATGAAATGTTGTAGGGTACAGTTTGACAACTTTGTTGTCGTGTTCGGATAATGACAGCTAGTAATGAGTTGCCGAGAGAAAATTCGATTCTCAAGACTGCAACTGATGCGCCCCTAGACCAGAGCAATCAAACATCTATTTAAATATCCAAACGTAAGTTAGAACAAATAAACGTATCATGTAGCCTAGTATTACTTCAGAAAGTTCCTGGATAACATTTTACGTGATCAATAAAAGTCGAGTAAAGTCAAGAAAATGTTCAACAACACCCCTTTCACTAAGAATCCTGTTGTCTGCTATCATCTACTTTTACCTGGCAGCCACTTGGAACAGATGCACAAAGAGGGAGAATCTCAACAGGCCTCTCTCGTGAGGGAGTGTCTGGGAATTAAATGTTCCGGTCTTTCGCTGCTGATACAATGGCAGCTGCTGTTCACTACCAGCACAGATAGGAAAAAATGGCTATTTATGCAAGTCTTTGCAATGGGTGCATCAAACCTAATTCACAAGTAATTCTCCGGTCAAAAATAAACTTAAGTCCAGTGGTGGAAAAAGTACCCAAGTGTCATACTTGACTAAAGTAAAGATACCATAATAGAAAATGACTCAAGTAAAAGTCACACAGTTAAATCTACTTGAGTAAAAGTATTTGGTTTTAAATATACTTAAGTATCAAAGGTAAATGTAATTGTTCAAGTATAAGTATGAATAATTCAAATGTCTTTATACAAAGCAAACTGGAAGGCACAAATGTATTGTTTTTTTAATTATTTATGGATAGGCAGGGGCACACTCCAACACTCAACAATAATTTACAAAAAAGTATTTGTATTTAGTGAGTCCGCTAGATCAGAGGCAGTAGTGAGGACCAGGAATGTTATCTTGATAAGTGTGTGAATTGCACCATTTTCCGGTCCTGCTAAGCATTCAAAATGTAACGAGTACATTTAAGGAGTAAAAAGTACATAATTTTCTACAGGAATGTAATAAAGTAAAAGTTTTCAAATATATAAATAGTAAAGTACAGATACCCCAAAAAAACAAATTATGTAGTACTTTAAAATATTGTTTATTTAAGTACTTCACACCACTGTGTAAGTCTGTGTAAGTCTTTCTTCTTAACTAAACTACAGTCACATATACTGTATTTATAACTAACACCATGTATATAACTTGAATACAATAAATAAACAAAAGCAAAGCAAAGCACAGCAGGCCTGTACTGTTAAAAGTAAACCAGACTTACCGGATCCATCGTGGATGCTATTGTTTTCTTCAGTGTTTCTTACTAAGACAAGAAATGGGTAGGCTACATGCAGTACAGTTACTATGTTCCCACAGAGTTCAGATAAGGATTAGGGGGTTGCAGGGGGAGAATTCCTGTCTCAAGCCTGCAACTGATGCACCCCTAGACCAGAGTAATCAAACATCTATTGAAATATCCAAGCTTGATTACGTTATTACAGCATAACGTCTCACATCTTTATTTAACTAGGCAAGTCAGATAAGAACAGTTTTATTTACAATGACGGCAGAGGAACAGTGGGATAACTGCCTTGTTCAAGGGCAGAACTAAAGTTGTTTACTTTGTCGGCTCTGGGATTCGATTTAGCAACCTTTCGGTTACTGGCCCAACGGTCTAACCACTAGGCTACCTGCTGCCCCAGGCTAATCTTACTTCAGAAAGTTTCTCAATAAGATTTTACCAAAACTATACAGATTGAGTAAAGTCAAGAAAACGTTCAACAACACCCCTTTCCAAAAGTATCCTGTTGTCTGCTATCGTCTACTTTTACCTGACAGCAACTTGGAACATAGTTCTATTTGAGTCCAGATGTTCTCAAGGCTGTTGTTGCATCTCCCTCCCTGCAGCCATAGAAACATAAAGAGAGACAACAAACACACTTTATAACTGGTGAAAAACTACACCTGATACTTCAATTAAGCAGGAAAAAACACTTATAAAAAACTTATATTATAACAGATGTGTAGCACTGTAAGACGTGAATCTCTGTTGATTGTTTAAAACATGTTTTATTCTCAGGACCATGACTACAACATTGAGTATTGGGACACAGGGTAACAACATATCCTGGTCTCTTCTACAGAATTCAACTAAACATTTAAAAAATACATATTTAAAAAAAATGAATATGCAATCAGCAATGTAAAACAAAACAAGAAAACATAAAACCACATTCGTATGTATGTTTTACAATGACATTTACATGCAAGCATTCGTTCCACATAGCAAAAAATTGAATGGTGAGGTATAAGATATTATCAAGTGTATTTCCAGAGTGAAGAGAGAGAGGTTTGGTAGGAGAACTTACTGGCTGTGAGAAAACAGAAGAGTGTGAGGTCTGTGGTTGACATGACCTACAGGTACTGATGGGCAGAGCTGACTTCCTGCCCCCATGACGCCTCATCCTAACAACCAACACATCATTCGATTCACAATAAAATGTGTGAACATCTTTCTGGAACACACTTACTACACAATAAGTTCAAAGATATCACAAATTAAATCCTTTAAAATAAATTCAACAACTTAATTTGACGACACTGATAGTCCTATGTCTTCTGTACTTCTATGTGTCCCATCAGCTACACTAAAACCTGGTGAAAGGTTTTAAAATAAATATGTGAACATCTTTTAGGAGCAAACTAATTATACAAGAGGACTATGGTCTTTTTAAAAATGGATTATTAGATTTTTTAAAAACATATAATTAATGTCATAAGCAGATGTTGTTGAGCAGATAATGGAATATATTTATTGATCTATTGAATACATGAATACACACCTTGTATTGTTGAAACATTATACAATTCATTAATAGATAATAGGAGATATTGAAGTAAGATACAGCTCTGAACACCCCCACCACACACACACCACTACTACTCCAAGACGCTTGATACATATGGATCCAGAGCTGACTCTTTACAATATGTTTTCTGTTCAAAATGTATTTAGATATCTTGAACAGGTGCCTGAGAGGAGGGATGAAAGAAAACATGTTGGTGCTCTCTGGTGTTTTTTCAGTGACCCCGATTGAGCAAAGCTCTTCCCACATACACCTTACTCCTGTCTCTCTCCAGTGTGTATGCGTTGGTGTGTGCTCAGGGCTGCTGATTGATTAAAGCTCTTCCCACACTGATCACAGCTATAAGGCTTCTCTCCTGTGTGTATAAGTCAGTGTTTGGTCACGGTGAAATCTCAAGCAAAACTCTTCCCACACTTATCACAACTATAAGGCTTCCCTCTAGCATGAATCCGCTGGTGAATGACCAATTTTCTCTGTTTAGCAAAACTTTTCCCACAGTCAGAGCAGCGGTGGTGAGGTTTCTTCCTATAAGCCTTTGCTGGTGTTCATTGAGACGTTCTGATCTGGAGAGATCAGAAAGTGGCTAGTGATACATGTATTACATAAGGATGCAGTCGATGATATAGAGTACAGTATATAAGTATGTATATGAGAAGAATAATGTAGGGTAAGTAACATTATATAAGGTAGCATTGTTTAAAGTGGCTAGTGATATATTTACATCATTTCCCATCAATTCCCATTATTAAAGTGGCTGGAGTTGAGTCAGTGTCAGTGTGTTGGCAGCAGCCACTCAATGTTAGTGGTGGCTGTTTAACAGTCTGATGGCCTTGAGATAGAAGCTGTTTTTCAGTCTCTCGGTCCCAGCTTTGATGCACCTGTACTGACCTCGCCTTCTGGATGATAGCGGGGTGAACAGGCAGTGGCTCGGGTGGTTGATGTCCTTGATGATCTTTATGGCCTTCCTGTAACATCGGGTGGTGTAGGTGTCCTGGAGGGCAGGTAGTTTGCCCCCGGGGATGCGTTGTGCAGACCTCACTGCCCTCTGGAGAGCCTTACGGTTGAGGGCGGAGCAGTTGCCATACCAGGCGGTGATACAGCCCGCCAGGATGCTCTCGATTGTGCATCTGTAGAAGTTTGTGAGTGCTTTTGGTGACAAGCCGAATTTCTACAGCCTCCTGAGGTTGAAGAGACGCTGCTGCGCCTTCTTCACGATGCTGTCTGTGTGAGTGGACCAATTCAGTTTGTCTGTGATGTGTATGCCGAGGAACTTAAAACTTGCTACTCTCTCCACTACTGTTCCATCGATGTGGATAGGGGGGTGTTCCCTCTGCTGTTTCCTGAAGTCCACAATCATCTCCTTAGTTTTGTTGACGTTGAGTGTGAGGTTATTTTCCTGACACCACACTCCGAGGGCCCTCACCTCCTCCCTGTAGGCCGTCTCGTCGTTGTTGGTAATCAAGCCTACCACTGTTGTGTCGTCCGCAAACTTGATGATTGAGTTGGAGGCGTGCGTGGCCACGCAGTTGTGGGTGAACAGGGAGTACAGGAGAGGGCTCAGAACGCACCCTTGTGGGGCCCCAGTGTTGAGGATCAGCGGGGAGGAGATGTTGTTACCTACCCTCACCACCTGGGAGCGGCCCGTCAGGAAGTCCAGTACCCAGTTGCACAGGGCGGGGTCGAGACCCAGGGTCTCGAGCTTGATGACGAGCTTGGAGCGTACTATGGTGTTGAATGCCGAGCTGTAGTCGATGAACAGCATTCTCACATAGGTATTCCTCTTGTCCAGATGGGTTAGGGCAGTGTGCATTGTGGTTGAGATTGCATCGTCTGTGGACCTATTTGGGCGGTAAGCAAATTGGAGTGGGTCTAGGTTGTCAGGTAGGGTGGAGGTGATATGGTCCTTGACTAGTTTCTCAAAGCACTTCATGATGACGGAAGTGAGTGCTACGGGGCGGTAGTCGTTTAGCTCAGTTACCTTAGCTTTCTTGGGAACAGGAACAATGGTGGCCCTCTTGAAGCATGTGGGAACAGCAGACTGGTATAGGGATTGATTGAATATGTCCGTAAACACACCAGCCAGCTGGTCTGCGCATGCTCTGAGGGCGCGGCTGGGGATGCCGTCTGGGCCTGCAGCCTTGCGAGGGTTAACACGTTTAAATGTTTTACTCACCTCGCAACGGGTAGGGCTGACCGCTGTGAAACAAAGATAATCAATAGCAGTTTAACCGATAGGCAAATTTATTCATTCATCAATGTCCCATCAAAATAAACATACTACCACAGCGTCCATGTTATTGTTGATTAACATATTTGATTAAGGACATATTAAGTTTGTAAGTGAAAACTATTTCTAAGATGCATACTTTCAGTTTCCCTGAACTCACTGCACTCGAGCAAAAGGAGGAAGCTTGCGCTGCTTGTGCTAGAACATATGCAGACTAAATACGCCTCTATGGATCTGAAGACCTTTACGTGGCCTAATATATTGAAAAATTGCTCAGAACACCAGGTGTTTTTAACAGCGTCACTTCGATTGTCAACTTAAGCCAATTAAGATAAGCAGAGTAAGGTGTTTACATGACTAATGCCATACTCGGCCTACTGCCATAACTAGTTTAATAGGAAATGATGTGTGTGCATGTTAATACACTCATTGTAGGAGCACTAGTGTATGCACTACCTGGGTTTGAGCCACAAGGAGAGGGCGGTGGAGCACCCTACTGGGTGCCTGTTTTGTGTGTTCTCAGAACGCCTACGCCTAGCGCTATTGGAGGCCATGCACAAGTGTGTCGCCAGGCTCAGGCTCAGGCTGGGGACGAGCTCCCTCAGGAGTGGTGTGCCAGCGAGCTGTTAGTCCCTCTACTGGGTCTCTCTGACTCACAGCAGAGACTGGACCATGGAGTTGTTGCGGGCGTAGTGTCCCTCGGCCTCGGGGAGTACCACACCATGATAGCTGCCATGGTCCTCCCGGACCAGGAGATTATAGAGCGGAACCCGCGACTGAAGCCGGGACCCCCCAGGGTCTTGAAAGCCACATATGGGTACCTCTGCTCTCTTGACCGCCTTACCAACGTGACTATGCTACTGAGATCACGCGGGGTGCAATATGTCCTCCAATACCTGCAGCCTCGCTTGGATGAGGGCTTAGCAGCCTCTACACTGAGAGGGTATTTGGTCTCTATATCTGCCTGCCATGTGGGGTGGATAGACAGGCCAGTGGGCGCCATCCCTTGGTCTCCAGGTTTATGAAGGGGGTTCGTCGCCTGCGTCCAGCTAGGACGCACTCAATGGTGAGCTGGGATCTGGATGTGGTCTTGGCAGCTTTGGCAAAGCTGCCTTTCAAACCGTTGGAGTCTGCCTCCCTGAAACACATCTCTACGAAGGTGGCTTTCGTGGTAGCAATAACTTCCATGAAGAGGGTGGGTGAGCTCCATGAAGAGGGTGGGTGAGCTCCATGAAGAGGGTGGGTGAGCTCCATGCAGAGGGTGGGTGAGCTCCATGCTCTTTCAGTATGTTCTGAGTGCTACCGGATGGACCCCGGTGGGAGGAGTATATCTCTTCGCCCCAACTCTTCATTCCTCCTGAATGTTCTGTCAGACCGGCATGTGAGCATCACTTTTATCCTGTCTGCTTACGACCCCCCGGGAGTGGCGGAAGAGCCTGGCCCTCCCTCCGGCATGCTGCGCCCTGCGTGGGCACTGGCTGCCTATGTGGAGCGGACACGGGCAGCGAGAACAACAGACCAGCTCTTTGTCTGCTATGGTGAGAGTCCTGGGGACTGGGGTATCAAAGCAGAGGCTCTCTCACTGGATCGTTACATGATGACGACAGCATGCCGCCTGGCTGGCAGGCCAGTGCTGGGAACTGTGGTGGCACATTCAATAAGAGGTGTGGCTGCATCCTGGGCTCTACTGAGAGGAGGACCGCTCGCTGATATCGTTGCTGCAGCCAGCTGGGCTTCCTCTTGCACCTTTGCTAGGTACTACCGGGTGAATGTGGCACCTCTCTCTGCAGTTGGTTCAGTGGTCCTGGGCATCGCCTCCCCTTCCGGAGACTGTGCCGGAACCCACCTTCCACATTGACGGCCCCTGCGTCTCGTTCCTGCGCTTGGACTTCGCCGCTGGCTGGCAGGGTCCCTCTAGCACCGACTAAATCTGGTACGGGTATACCAGTATATTGGAGTGATCCAATATAGTGAAATATAACGAAGGTTACGTATGTAACCACAGTTATGGGAGCTATATGGATCACGCCAATCCTCTACGGTGCTAGAGGCTCCTCAAAAATGATGTAGAGAACGTGTGTCGCGGTCATGGGTCCTATATATTGGGGCGGATCCCAGCGATGACACAGGTGTACACGGGAGTGAATCTGTAAGTCCTCACCTTTGATATATCCCTCCGCCGCGAAGTGATACCAATATATTGGACATATCCATATAGCTCACATAACCATGGTAACACACGTAACCTTTGTTTTGTTGTTTTTAGTCATCCCCTGTTACTGTCAACCCTGTTACTTTATTTGGCACATAGTATAGGAATATTTTAATTCAATGTCTTAATAAAAAACATGTTTTCTTAAGTTGACAGAATGTTAAAATTAGGTGAAAATATTTTTAGACCAAGTTACACCTTTAAAAATGGGTGAAATGAAACATTTAAAATATATCTAACGGTCGCCACCAGCGTGAGTTTTATGCACATGATGTCAGACTGCACTCACTGTTCCAAAATGTGATTACTATGCAACAGGACAGTCAACACACTCTGTCTGCTAATTATCTATAGGGTGTAATACTTAGTCCAACATTTGCAAACAACTTCAGGTATGTTCATCCCAATTTCTTTACGTTTGCTTCTGTTCAAGAAATATTTTAACAGAATTGGCGGAACGGACACATCCCTGATGACGCGTAGACACAATTCACTTTCATAGCAGCCACGATGTATTCCTTGTCACAGCTATGCACCGTTACTTTACCTTTTTCGAGTTTTTTTAAATTGCCAGCGTCTTGAAGCTAAAATTGTTTACTGTACTAATGACCATACCAATAGTAAAAGGACAGCAAAGTAGAATACAGTGAACTCAGCAAAAGGAGTAATTTGTGGTAAGTAATGCAGGCCGCCATCTTTATGCACATCCACTATCGTTTCAGAAGCAGACTGTAGTCTAATCTACACACCATGGTTCTAAATGAAATCAATTCTCCATCTTCCTTATCTTCTTCTTCTCCTCTCAGTTCCACTCTGCCCCAGTGTTTTCCTGCAGTCGACCAGAACCAGCAGTAAGCGGTACCAGGAGATGTTTGACCTGGGGACTCCGGGAGGTTCGAGGGGAACGGGCTAGATTTGTCCTGTAGGCGGCAAGAAATATTAAACATAGTTTATCATTAAACCAAATATTGTATTAATTTAGTCTATTTGGGAATCCCTAGAATCTTTTTTTCCTCAAATGTTCATTTGTTCACTACCTCCCACTAATCTAATAGTATTGGGTTGGCGGCGGCATGGGCTAGTCAAGAGTTTCCACCATATTTATTATACCAGTCATTTCCTTTCAAAACAGAGGAAGAGGTGACTTGTGACGTAAATGATTGAATATACGTTTCGTAATTATTAGGTTGTTACGAGTGTACTGATAAAAGTAGGATGTGACATGCCAGCAACTTTGAGAAAAGAACAGTAGTGCCAGGTTGACATTAGCTACCACAGCCAAAGTCAAGGATCACGACTATTTCAAAAATGTATCTACTTAAAATGTCATCTTAAACCTAACCACACTGTTAACCTTATGACTCACCCTAACCTTAAAATAAAAAAGCGAATGTTTGTTTCCATGAACTTCCACGACATACATTTTTGACTTTGTGGCTGTGGTAACGACTGCCTTACATTTAAGAAATGCATTTTCATTGCCATTACATATTAGAAGGCAATCGCTGGGAATTAATTATTGGACTAATTTATAGGAACATGATATATCTCACCCCACAAGAGATGCTACAGAAAAGTTAGGAGAATGAATGTGGACAGAATAATAGCTTTGGATGGGTGGGTGAGAACCAGAAGAGGCAGATGGGATTGTATGTCAGGGACTTAAGCCCCACAGTACCTATCACTGTGAGTCCACCATGGCTCCTCCCACCTCCAGTAGTTGATTTACACGTGTTGGAGAGAGTACAGAAAGACAGGGAGGGGGGTTGATCCATGACAGTTCTTTAAAAGGCAACTGGAAACTATAAATCAGTATTTTTTGCCCATATATACAGATGGATCAAAAGACCCAAGGACAGGTCAGACTGGACCAGCCTTTGTTGAACAGGAAAGTGGCTGTGAGGAGACGTATAACAGACCACCTGGCTGTGCTGATGGTCGTACTGTTGACCTTGCAGTGGTTGGAGGAAGTCAAGCAGAGTGGTTATATGTTCTGACTCATGTGCTGTGTTGATGAGTCTGCAATCATTTAGCTCACATAGCAGACAAGGCCTGTGTTGATGAGTCTGCAATCATTTAGCTCACATAGCAGACAAGGCCTGTGTTGATGAGTCTGCAATCATTTAGCTCACATAGCAGACAAGGCCTGTGTTGATGAGTCTGCAATCATTTAGCTCACATAGCAGACAAGGCCTGTGTTGATGAGTCTGCAATCATTTAGCTCACATAGCAGACAAGGCCTGTGTTGATGAGTCTGCAATCATTTAGCTCACATAGCAGACAAGGCCTGTGTTGATGAGTCTGCAATCATTTAGCTCACATAGCAGACAAGGCCTGTGTTGATGAGTCTGCAATCATTTAGCTCACATAGCAGACAAGGCCTGTGTTGATGAGTCTGCAATCATTTAGCTCACATAGCAGACAAGGCCTGTGTTGATGAGTCTGCAATCATTTAGCTCACATAGCAGACAAGGCCTGTGTTGATGAGTCTGCAATCATTTAGCTCACATAGCAGACAAGGCCTGTGTTGATGAGTCTGCAATCATTTAGCTCACATAGCAGACAAGGCCTGTGTTGATGAGTCTGCAATCATTTAGCTCACATAGCAGACAAGGCCTGTGTTGATGAGTCTGCAATCATTTAGCTCACATAGCAGACAAGGCCTGCTATATGAAGTAATTCAAATTCATGCCCAGGTGAGACAGATGGGTGTCCATATAAGCTTTGCTTGGGTCCCGGCCCATGTGGGGGTGGAAGGGAATGAGGAAGTAGATGTGCTAGCTAAACACACCCTTAGGAGACAGGAAGTGGAGGTGCCAATGAGCAAGTCAGAGGCTAAGGGAATGATATGGGCAGTGGTGGTGCAGAGATGGCAGGAACAGTGGAACAGTGACAATAAGGGCAGGCCTCTATTCACTGTTTATATTTTAGTCATTTAGCAGACACTGATCTAGAGCGACTTACAAGAGCAATCAGGATGAAGTTGCTCTAAGGTACATTGGAGTGGAGAATGTACTGATACAGTGTGGACAGTATGATAGAGAAACAGAGACTGATCCAGTATGAGGGAGAAAGGGGTGCAGGAATGTAGTTTGATACGTGTACTGAGTAGAACATTGTTAGATAAAAAATACAAATATTTGTGACTGTAAGAGAAACAGGGCAGGCAGATAGGATTTAGTTCCTCGATCCCTGTTGCTGGCCCACACTCGTTGCCTACCGCTGATAAACCCCACAGAAGACGTATTTTCATCGTTATTGTCTGGTCATGTAATGGATAATCTGACTTTCGAATCAGTGGAGGTGAATAAGTACACACTTTACGAGGAATGAGAGATAATTAAGTAAGAGACACAGATTCCTACACTTAATAAAGTAGTAAGTTACTTTGCGGTCGGAAGAAAAATCCCAACCAGTTTTACGGTCATGTTTTCTTTGTCCAGCCATTACCAGTCCACAGGAATGTGGTGGATCAAAGACTCTGAAAACTAGTTGTAACTGGTTCTGTATCGGTACCGTTCTGCATTGGGTTCTGGTGAGGTGTAGGTGGAAGACAAGGCTCTGGACACAATTCTGCCTTTTAATGACTGCATTGAATGGATACAAATACAAGACGAATGTTAATGCTGCCGTCTGGACTCCCAAACAAGTATATTTGCCTCTCCTCATCACGCTCTGAGCAAACTCATTAGTAAAAGCATCAACAAAACAATACATTGAAAATATGAACATGTACAAAAGACTCACATTTCATTTGATAAATGTTGTACACCAATACAATAATAATTTGCTAATAAGTGCTAAATAAAAGAAAAGTTATTTCAGTATATCTATCACTTTGGGGTTCTCGTGAGGTTTCAGAGATGTATTGCTGCGGAGTTTTAGCTTTACGATGTCTCTACCTCTACCTCTCCCTCTCCCCAGAAGCTTGGACATGATCTCCTGTGACTGTTCTATGACCGGCACTCTCCTCTTTCTCAGGTAAGCGTCCATGAGCTCCTCCCATTCATGTACTGAGTACTCGTCAGACCCCTTCCCTCTGAAACATGGAGTCTCTCTCACGTCAGACTGCACGACCAACTTCATACCAGATAAATGAAGGGAGGGTGTGTCAGTGAATGTCTGTCCTGCACTGGAGCTCTGAGAATGTGCGCCTCTATCCTCCTTCCTCTCACCTTCCTTCCTAATTTGAGCTGATATAGACTGTCCTATCTGATGGGCGAGTTGTGTGGTAAGATTTCCCAAGTCAGGACTGGCCACCTCTGAACTATCTGAGTGTCACTAAGCATAATGAAAGGAGCTGAGGGTGTGTCGTTCGGCACCCGAGTAGAGCAACAATGTGGTGAATCGACAACATCTATGGTTCTAGCTGGGGTCTAAGGCAACTCCCTGAAAAACCTCCCTCTCCCAAGACCCAGTTGAAGCTCATCACTGAAAACACGGTCTCCTTTTTCAACAATATACAGTTGAAGTCGGAAGTTTACACACACCTTAGCAAAATACATTTAAACTCAAGTTTCACATTTCCTGACATTTAATCCTAGTAAAAAAATCCCTGTCTTAGGTCAGTTACGATCACCACTTTATTTTAAGAATGTGAAATGTCAGAATAATGGTAGAGAATGATTTATTTCAGCTTTTGTCTTTCATCACATTTCCAGTGGGTCAGAAGTTCACGTACACTCAATTAGTATTTGGTAGAATTGCCTTTAAATTGTTTAACTTGGGCCAAACATTTTGGGTAGCCTTCCACAAGCTTCCCACAATAAGTTGGATGAATTTTGGCCCATTCCTCCTGACAGAGCTGGTGTAACTGAGTCAGGTTTGTAGGCCTCATTGCTCACACATGCTTTTTCAGTTCTGCCCACAAATTTTCTACAGGATTGAGGTCAAGGCTTTGTGATGGCCACTCCCTTGACTTTGTTGTCCTTAAGCCATTTTGCCTCAACTTTGGAAGTATACTTGGGGTCATTGTCCATTTGGAAGACCCATTTGAAAACCAAGCTTTAACATCCTGACTGATGTTGCTTCGACATATCCACATAATTTTCCTCATCATGATGCCATCTATTTTGAGAAGTGCACCAGTCCCTCTTGCAGCAAAGCACCCCCACAACATGATGCTGCCACCCTTGTGCTTCACGGTTGGAATGGTGTTCTTCGGCTTGCAAGCCTCCCCCTTTTCCCACAAACATAATGATGGTCATTATGGCCTAACAGTTTTGTTTTTGTTTCATTAGACCAGAGGACATTTCTCCAAAAAGTACGATCTTTGTCCCCATGTGCAGTTGCAAACCGTAGTCTGGCTTTTTTAATGGCGGTTTTGGAGCAGTGGCTTCTTCTTTGCTGAGCGGCCTTTCAGGTTATGTCGATATAGGACTCGTTTTACTGTGGATATAGATACTTTTGTACCTGTTTCCTCCAGCATCTTCACAAGGTCCTTTGCTGTTGTTCTGGGATTGATTTGCACTTTTCGCACCAAAGTACGTTCATCTCTAGGAGACAGAACGAGTCTCCTTCCTGAGCGGTATGACGGCTGTGTAGTCCCATGGTGTTTATACTTGAATACTATTGTTTGTACAGATGAACGTGGTACCTTAAGGCATTCGGAAATTGCTCCCAAGGATGAACCAGACTCGTGGAGGTCTACAATTTTTTTTCTGAGGTCTTGGCTGATTTCTTTTGATTTTCCCATAATGTCAAGGAAAGAGACACTGAGTTTGATGGTAGGTATTGAAATACATCCTCATGTACACCTCCAATTGACTCAAATGATGTCAACTAGCCTAACAGAAGCTTCTAAAGCCATGACATCATTTTCTGGAACTTTCCAAACTGTTTGAAGGCAGTAAACTTAGTGTACATAAACTTCTGACCCACTGGAATTGTGACACATTGAAATAATATGTCTATACAATTGTTGGAAAAATGACTTGTCAAGCACAAAGTAGATGCCCTAACAGACTTGCCAAAACTATAGTTTGTTAACAAGAAATTTGTGGAGTGGTTGAAAGACGACTTTTAATGACTTCAACCTAAGTGTATGTAAACTTCCAACTTCAACTTGAAGTCATATTCACTATCAAAATACACAAATAAAATGGAATATATATAACAACAATTTCAAATGTATCAGTTAATCTAAGAGATATACCAAAAAAAACATTAGCTATTTTTTGGTGTGTTTAAGAGATTTGACTTCCAACCTATTTATAGCATAGCAACTCCCGGTGACCAAGCTGGTGTTGATCAACGGCGATTCATAATGATCCACGTTGATCTGGGTCACGGCACCAATGTAACCGGTTCTGCACCGGTACCTTTCTGCGTTGGGTTCTGGTGAGGTGTAGGTGGAAGACAAGGCTCTGGACACAATTCTGCCGGTTGTCTCTCTAGTAATGACTGCATTGAATGGATACAAATACAAGGCAAAAGTTAATGCTGCCGTCTGGACTCCCATACAAGTATATTTGCCTCTCCTCATCACGCTCTGAGCAAACTCATTAGTAAAAGCATCAACAGAAAAATATTTTGTTTTAAAAATGTTGTACACCAATACAATAATAATTTGCTAATAAGTGCTAAATGTTTCTTAGAGAGAGTACTATTCTACCATTATACCTGAGGCATACTAATGAAGCAACAAAGCCAGTTTTACATAACCGGACAGCTAAAAAAAAGAAAGAAAACGACAGCTGACTAGGCACATTAAACATGAAATACAAAATCATCACGTTTCACAACATACCTGCAAGGAATGGATACAAATACAAGGCCAATGTTAATGCTGCCGTCTGGACTCCCATACAAGTATATTTGCCTGATAAAAGACAAAAGACAGTGCAGAATGCCCGTGAGAAAATGATCAGAAAACTCAAGATGTCTGCACCTGAAAGAGACCCTCTCCCGCAACAAAGCTAACGGTAGCTGGGCTAGCCTTGCAAAGTTGCACTCGGAACATGATCCCCATTCACATTAATATATATTCAAATAAACAGCAATGCAACAGTAAATCAGTGACGATATCACTTTCGCTTGTCTCTTCTTGTGCATTTGTGAACATGTGCATTCAAAAGACCGGAGCATACATAACACATACATATATACATGCATACCTCTCCTCATCAGGCTCTGAGAAAACTGAGGAGTAAAATAATGGCTCCCGTTGATGACATCACAGCATTAACACAATTTAGAAAATAATTACAATAAAATAGTTCACTCATGAAAGTAATGTAATATATCCCAAAATAACCTTAAAATAAATATGAGGGATTTTCGGGGAAATACATAACGTATATTTTACACCTGTTACATATAGGCCTATACATTTTATATTGCAACAGCAGGCCTATACTGTTAAAAGAACCAGACTTACATTTCCTTCCGTAAGAAAGGCACTCTGAGTCCTTAACGAAACACAAAACATAACGGACAATTGATCCTACTTCGAATCTGAAACCTAATAGTAAGCATCAACTTCAATGACAGTTAACATAAAGTTAAAACACAAATATGACATTCCTGCGCAACAATAACATTGTCGCCGAGGATGGCTAACTAACGTTAGTGTTTGATTCAGATCATCCGTTTTGTCATAAAACAGCCTAGCTCGGTAGCGAAATGCTAACTAGACTCGGGAGTTCGTGTGGGACATATGTGCTTCAGGAGCCTGTGGGTTTGATATTATTCCACCATGGACAACAACGACTGGCTACTAGTTCGTTTTCTGACATATGTAATCCAATATCTTGCATTACTGCACCAATACTATAGTATAAATCCATTTATGTTTTAGAGACAGGCAGAAATGTATGCAATTACTGCATTTCACGGAGGAAAACGGGGGAGTGTCATAATATTTCAGTCAGGGGGAGGATTTTGTGTTTTTTAAAGTTTAGTCCAGGGGAGGGTCATTTAATTTGTAATTGATTAAATGTCAGTATTTGTCACCATTTTGGAATTTACGTATTGAATTCCCATCTAACCTCAGTGTACAATCCTGCTCTCTCTTTTCTTTCCCTTTCTCTTTCTCTCTCAATTTCAATTTAAGGTGCTTTATTGACATGGGAAACACATGTTTACAAGTGAAATGGTTAATAAACAAAGTGAAATAAACAATACAATAACAATAAACAATAAATGAACAGTCAATTTTACACTCAAAAAAGTTCAAAATGAATGAAGACAATTCAAATGTCATATTATGTCTATATACAGTGTTGTAATGATGTGAAAATAGTTAAAGCACAAAAGGGAAAATAAATAAACATTAATATAGGTTGTATTTACAATGGTGTTTGTTCTTCACTGGTTGGCCTTTTCTTGTGGCAACAGGTCACAAATCTTGCTGCTGGGATTGCACACTGTGGTATTTCACCTAATAGATATGTGAGTTTATCAAAATTGTATTTGCTTTCAAATTCTTTGTGGGTCTGTTTAATCTGAGGGAAATATGTGTCTCTAATATGGTCATACATTTGGCAGGATGTTAATTAAGAAGTTAGGAAGTGCAGCTCAGTTTCCACCTCATTTTGTGGGCAGTGTGCACTTGGCCTGTCTTCTCTTCTCTATGCTCACTGAGTCTGTACATAGTCAAAGATTTCCTTAATTCTGGGTCAGTCTCAGAGGTCAGGTATTCTGCCACTGTGTCCTCTCTGTTTAGGGCCTAATAGCTTCCAGTTTGCTCTCTTCTTTCTTCTTCATTCCCTGAAGATTTCTCCAGCAGTTCACTTAATCCTGGTTCATCAACCCCATTACTCCTCAAAACTAATAACAATCACTCCCTTTCCCTCACATATTTCTGGCAATGATCACACCTCCCAGTCAGATGTCTCACAACCAATTTCAATGTACTATTGAGCCTTGTGTTTCTCAGCCTTGTAACAACACTTTCCTCCCTTCTCTCTCGGCCTGAGGACCTCCCTGCCCCCACCTTTTCCTGGATCTCATACAGGTGTCTTCCCTTTCTCTCCTTGTTCCACAACTGTTGCCATTTGTTTTTAACCACTGTTCTTATTAACCCTTTGGCTTCTGCTTTAAGGATTGACAGTTCCATCTCAACATTACACACATGCTGATTGCCTAGTCACTTTTATCCCTACCTACATGTACATACTACCACAATTACCTAAACTACCTACTACTCCTTCACATTGACTTGGTACCGGTACTCCTTGTATATAGCTTTGTTATTATTATTTAGTGTTACTATTTTCCAAAGCATTAAAAAAAAAAACGTTTTAACTCTGCATTGTTGAGAAAGGGCTCGGCAGTTACCTGTATTTGCTTGTGATAAAATGTAAACTTAATCCACAGTTATTTTTTGAAACTATTGATCCTCTGTGGCTAAATGATGCTCTCTGGTGTATTTTGAAAATTGAGAGTGAGCTCCTGTGGTTGGATACAAAAATAAAAAAACAGAAAAACCTTTGTTATTATATTGTCTTGAGCCTCGATCCATTTCAACTTTTGTGCACATCTATGGCACCGACAGCAGGGGGAGGCTTGGAGAACATTCATAACAATGACATGACGCGACCCACTGGTTGATGTGCAACCTATGAATAAGCAACATTTGTTTTACATTTGTCTATTTCCTCAGCTCTCAGACTCTGTGTGTGTGTTTCTCTGTCTGTCTGTCTTGGACTTCCAGATGTGGCTGGAGGAGTGGTGGCCACTGGAAGGCAACTTTAATACTGGAGAAAATGTAAGAGCTCATCATCATAAAATGTATCTATAACATCTGATACAAGTATTCTATATCTATTAGGTACTACTACAGTGGTAGCAGGTGAGCCCTCCTTTAATAATCATATTTCATGAATGTACACGGTCCATTTTGACACAAGACAACAATCCAGACTAATAATTTACCAAAGGTCAGATACTAATGAATACAGGTGTTTAAATGGACAGAGTCGATCTGATCCCAGATCAGCACTCCTACTCTGATGGCGAATTGTCTCTCCCTGATCATCCTTTCCATCATTTCACAACGTCATCAGGTGTGGAGGTGTAACCAGGGTGTAGTGATGTAGTAAGTTAATGTCACCAGGTGTGGAGGTGTAACCAGGGTGTAGTGATGTAGTAAGTTAATGTCACCAGGTGTGGAGGTGTAACCAGGGTGTAGTGATGTAGTAAATTAATGTAACCAGGTGTGGAGGTGTAACCAGGATGTAGTGATGTAGTAAATTAATGTAACCAGGTGTGGAGGTGTAACCAGGGTGTAGTGATGTAGTAAATTAATGTCACCAGGTGTGGAGGTGTAACCAGGGTGTAGTGATGTAGTAAATTAATGTCACCAGGTGTGGAGGTGTAACCAGGGTGTAGTAATGTAGTAAATTAATATCACCAGGTGTGGAGGTGTAACCAGGGTGTAGTGATGTAGTAAATTAAATGTACCAGGGTGTAGTCATAGGTGTGGAGGTGTAACCAGTGATGTAGTAAATTAATGAGGTGGTGTAACCAGGGTGTAGTGATAAATTAGGTGTGTCATGTCACCAGGGTGTAGTCATGTAGTAAATTAATATCACCAGGTGTGGAGGTGTAACCAGGGTGTAGTGATGTAGTAAATTAATGTCACCAGGTGTGGAGGTGTAACCAGGGTGTAGTGCTGCTGGATCTTTAATTAATAGAATACTTTGTGATCTTAACTCACCTGTCCGTCATCTGCTGTGTCCCTTTATGTCAGAGTTGGATTTGGAGGCCTTCTTTCTGTTTTATACGTGAATGAATAAAGAATCAAGTTATTAAATCAAAATGATAACATGAAGTGAAAGTCTTAGATTCTCACCTGAACCACATGATTCCAGAGAGATGGAGAATGAGAATCTGTGATTCCTACAGATTCCTGACCCAGTACCACCGAAACACAATCGCTCAAAATAAGGACATTAAATTAAGCACAAACCTGTTGGCTCATACCGACAGTAGAGTTTGTCCACACTTGTTTACCATAGTTGCAGAGTTGAGTGTGAATAGCAACCTCAGACAAGCTTCCCTCTGATCCCTCTTGACTCAGTTAGTTTCACAGTTGCTGAGAGAGTTATGGAAACCACTAGTGCATCTGTGAAGAACAGCTCCTACATATGAACAATGCATGCCAGAAAAACATTGAGAAACAACTTTCCTTTATTAAAAAGTCTATAGATTGAATTGCAAAGCATAGGAGAAAAATGGTTACTGAAATATTATGAATGGGGCCAAACCTGCCACAGAACAGAGAAAGACCAACACACTTCCTGCTGTTCTCGAGGCCGTTGTTGCATCTCCCTCCCTGCAGTCTTAGAAACATGAAGATAAACAACTAAAACATACTTTATAACTGGTAAATAACTAATCCTGATACTTCAATTGAAAAATCAGTTATTATAACAGATGTGCAGCACTGTACGACACGTGTTTCTCTGTTGATTTGTTTTAAACCTGTTTTATTCTCAGGACCATCACTATAACACTGAGTATTGGGACCCAGGACAACAACATATCCTGGTCTCTATTCTCAGGACCATCACTATAACACTGAGTATTGGGACCCAGGCTAACAACATATCCTGGTCTCTATTCTCAGGACCATCACTATAACACTGAGTATTGGGACCCAGGACAACAACATATCCTGGTCTCTATTCTCAGGACCATCACTATAACACTGAGTATTGGGACCCAGGCCAACAACATATCCTGGTCTCTATTCTCAGGACCATCACTATAACACTGAGTAGTGGGACCCAGGCCAACAACATATCCTGGTCTCCTCTACATACTCAAATACTCTCTCTTTTAAACAGTCTTTATTAAAACATTTATGTGGAATCAGCATGAAAATATATGAATATTGGTCTCTCCATGTTCACCAAACATTAGTATGTCCAGATGTAACAAATGTAGTTATGGGTCTTAGCTAATGTAGTCCTGTACATTAGCTAATGTAATTAATTGGCAAGAGTTTTGCTCAGAAACAGCAAATGCATTAGGTGACATCATTTCTGCATTAGCAAAATGTAATTATTGGCCTGATCTCTTCTCAGAAATGGCAAATGTAATTAGTGGCATCTAATTATCTCCCACACACTCTCCTTGGGCCATCTAGTGTTGGGAATGACATACACATGAACATACAGTGTAACCAAAGTATAATACTAGAATTAAATTACAGTGAGATTATATATATGTATAGTACTTACATGTGACAGTGAGTCTCTTCAGCAGAGAGGAGATCCTCATGGCCGTTTACGGCACAGGAGTATCTGTCTGTATCCTCACTGCTGACTGGGTCTAGGTAGTTATTTTGGTATTTGGGTTGGTGAGACGTCCGTTCTTGTACCAGATGTAGGTGGGGTTGTCAGTCAGAGTACAGGTGGTGCTACAGGTCAGTGTCAATCTGTCACTATAGTTTGAACTTTTGCCTTCGGGCCTGTGATTAAAAACAAATAACAAACGACAACCATTGTAATCAAACGATGTCTCTGTGACTGTATGACCTCTGGGATATGTGTAAGAGCAGGACAGATCCACTGTTGACCTCTTTTAAGGCACAAATAATCTGAGGGGTGTAAGTCACACTCCAATTGAAGTGATTGAAGTTTTTCCCACACTGATCACAGCTATAAGGCTTCTCTCCTGTGTGTATGAGTTGGTGTTTAGTCAGGTGTCCTGACTCATTGTACATCAGTATTACATTTTGAATCTGTTATTAAATAATATGAATAAAGACTTATTTGAAAAGTTCCTCCATCAACCCTGTGTCACATCAACCCTGTGTAACTTCTAGAAAGATTTTAACCCAACTAATACAATAATTTCTCCAAGTTTTACCATCGTTGAGTAAAGTTACAAGTGCAGAATAATAGGTTAATTGTGAAGTCAATTAGTATACGAGTTTGATTTAAACGTTGACATGCTTTGAATGGACAATTTCCCTAATAAACCTGTTTACATGGACACATCTGAAATCAGGCTGCTCTGATGGGACTTTTACAGCGATTATCAATCAAAATAAACGTTCTTCCACAGCGACTATGTTATGTTTTTTAAGCAGTATAAAGTTTGCATGTGAAAGCTATTTCTAAACTGTATACTTTGTTTTTCCTGAACTCAGTCAAAAGAAGTTAGCTGGCGCTGCTTGTGTTAGCACATGCACAGATTAAATACACCTCTATAACTCTGATTAAAGTGTTTACATGTCCTAATATGCCTAAAGATTGAAAACCAGGTGTTTTTAAAGGTGTACGCTTACTTCTGTTATGACCTTACACCAATTAAGATAAGCAGAGTAAGGTGTTTACATGACTAATGACACTCAGTCTACTGCCATAATCAGTTTAATAGGAAATGATTAGTGTGCATGTAAAGCCCTAGTTATTTGGTTATTTAACAGTCATTTCTGAACATTATTTATTTCATGCGATTAGTGATTCATTTGCATCCGTCCCTCATTTTAAGGTCAACTTACATGAACTGTTAAGGTCTGTTACATGAACTGAACTCTTGTTTTAATATGGTGAAACTGTTCCTTACATTTTTTGGGGAAAAGAAACATTGAATGTCAAATCATAGAGTAAAAACAGGTTTGCTGGTTCTAGTCTTTTTATCGATTCTCTGGTGTTTTTTGTAGAAAACTGAGCAAGTGAAACATTTTACCCATAAAGTAAAATGGTAGAATATATTTTTTTGTGAAGCATTCAATTTTCACTCCCCGTGGAACAAAACTAGCTTCCATTAGCCCTGTCATAAGCACATTTGTGGCTGATTTTACTACTTTACCATTGTAAACTAGTGGTTGTTGATTTCAGTTGTCCCCTGTTACTTTATTTAGCACATTGGCACTTACTACAGTATGTGTTGTCATATAACCTCTTGGGAAAACATGTTTTTATGAAATTGAACATGTGCTCTTCATGAAAGAATGTTAAAATTAGGTGAAATCAAAAGTGTTTTGGGGGGGACCAAGTTACACTTCTCAGAATTGGGTGGAACGACCAAATATTTTCATCAATATATAATTAACCAATTCATTGTTACAGAAGCAGACTGTAATCTAATCCACATGGTTATTACTTAATGAAATCAAATCTCCATTTTCCTCTTCTCCTTCTCGTCTCTCAGTTCCACTCTGCCCCGGTGTTTTCCTGCAGTCGACCAGAACCAGCAGTAAAGTACGGAGAGGCAGACGACCTGGGGACTCCTGGAGGGTGGAGGGGGACAGGCTAGCTTTGTCCTGTTGGCCGCAAGAAGTATTACAGTTGATCATTAAACCAAATATTGTATTAATTCAGTCTAAACCTCTGATTTGGGTGCATCCCTGGAATATCTCCTTTAACCTCTTACATCTATGGGGGCGCTATTTCATTTTTGGATGAAAAACGTTCCCGTTTTAAACAAGATATTTTGTCACAAAAAGATGCTCGACTATGCATATAATTGATACCATTCGAAAGAAAACACTCTGACGTGTCCAGAAATACCAAGATATTCTCTGTGCGTGCCCTAGAACGTGAGCTTCAGGCAAAACCAAGATGAGATGGCATCCAGGAAATGACAAGGATTTTTGAGGCTCTGTTTTCCATTGTCTCCTTATATGGCTGTGAATGCGAGAGGAGTGAGTCAACCCTTTCTGTCGTTTCCCCAAGGTGTCTGCAGCATTGTGACGTATTTGTGGGCAGATCATTGGAAGATTGACCATAAGAGACCACATTTACCAGGTGTCCGCCCGGTGTCCTGCGCCGAAATTGGTGCGCAAAGTCACCTGCCAGTATTTTTCCATGCGATACAGAGAGGAAAGCAAGCTTCCACGAACTGCATATCAATGAAGAGATATGTGAAAAAACACCTTGAGGATTGATTCCAAACAACGTTTGCCATGTTTCGGTCGATATTATGTAGTTAATCCGGAAAAAGTTTTACGTTGTAGGTGACTGAATTTTCGGTTCGTTTCGGTAGCCAGACGCAATGTAGAAAACGGAACGATTTCTCCTACACACAGACGCTTTCAGGAAAAACTGCGCATTTGGTATGTAACTGAGAGTCTCCTCATTGAAAACATCAGAAGCTCTTCAAAGGTAAATGATTTTATTTATTTGGTTATCTGGTTTTTGTGAAAATGTTGCGTGCTAAATGCTACTCAAAATGCTATGCTAGCTTTGCATACTCTTACACAAATTAGTCAATTTCTATGGTTCAAAAGCATATTTTGAAAATCTGAGATGACAGTGTTGTTAAGAAAAGGCTAAGCTTGAGAGCAGACGCATTATTTTCATTTTATTTGCGATTTTCAGAAATCGTTAACGTTGCGTTATGCTAATGAGCCTGAGGCTTTAGTCACAAACCCGGATCCGGGATGGGGAGTTTCAAGAAGTTAACCGGAAATGTTCAACCGTTCACTAAAAGCCACAAATCTAAGAGCGTTGGATTGGTGGGTATGGGCTAGTTTCCACCATATTTCTTATACTAGTCATTTCCTATCAAACAACACGGAAGAGGAGAAGCAAGAGGGAAAACTGGGCCCAAAATCTGGCTTCTGGCTTATTTGATCATATAAACATTTTCGTAACGAGTTGGTTGTTAGGAGTGTATTGGTAACGAGTTGGTTGTTAGGAGTGTATTGGTAAACGTAGGACGTGTGACATCCTGGCAACTTTGAGAAAAAAAAACACTTTGTTTAGCAGTAGTGCCTGGTCGTCACGAGTTACCACAAACAAAGCCATAAACCACACCCATTTCTACAACGGATCTTTTTAAATGTGATTTTAACCCTAACCTTGAAAACACTAACTTTATGCCTAACCCTAAATAAATAAAATTACGATATAGATGTTTGACATTGTGGCAACTAGTGAAAACACGCATATCTGCCCTCTCATTGGCTATAATGGTCAGACCTGATCTTGCCTCTTCCCGATTGCCTTCGTTTCAAACTCAACACCCCTCAGCCCTTGAATTGCGTTTTACATCCAAGTGTACCTTAAATGTTCCTTGCCCAAGCGAGGGAGAGTGATGATCAGAGGCAACGTCCTTGTTGGAAATCTTAAAGTATAACTTAAAAACAACCAACCGAAAGCTATCAATGTACCTAGTAAGCTAATGTATAAAGCTAGTGTCGTGGAAATATTGGTCCAATAATATTTCTCAGATACCGGAACATAAAGACTATTACAAAGCCAAGCTGGTCCAAGGATCATCTGACTTCGCCAGTCTCAGCACACTCCTTTTATACAGTTTCATCCTTCCATAACATACAGTCACTCCTCTTTATGCAAAATACCCTTTGACATTTCGCCACCATTATCGTTTTGTCTCACTTCTGACTTATTTACACCCATCTTAGATTATACTGGTGGCGTCACCATATTACTAATACAAAAATATATGTATTTCTTAACTAGGCAGGTCATTTAAGAACAAATTCTTATTTAAAATGACAGCCTAGGAGCAGTGAATGAATGGTCATGTTCAGGACAACAGATTTGCACCTTGTCAGCTCGGGGTTTCGGTTACTGGCCCAATGCTCTAACCACTAGGCTACCTGGCGCCCACATACATACATACATACAGACCAGACCAAACCAGACCAGACCAGACAGACAGACAATAGTACTTAATTAATACAAACATACAGTTGAAGTCGGAAGTTTATATACACTTAGGTAAGAGTCATTAAAACTCGTTTTTCAACCACTCCACAAATTTCTTGTTAAACAGAATTTTTACTAGGATTAAATGTCAGGAATTGTGAAAAACTGAGTTTAAATGTATTTGGCTACGGTGTATGTAAACTTCCAACTTCAACTGTACCTTCCTAATACAGGTACATGTCTAGTGGTTCCTATAAATGATTAACTAATGTGCATGTCCAATAGCCTTCACAAGACCAGGCATGACCCAGAATGGTTAAGCCTGTATTGACTCAGCTTGAACATAAACATTGGTTCTGCTTACACATATACTAATGGTTAACCCTATATCGATTCTGCTTACTACTTCTAAGAAAACAGTATAGGTACTGGAAAATCCCCAACACGAGCACTCCTGTCAGCTAGCTAGCTACAGTTACCCATAGCTAGCTACAGTTACCCATAGCTGGCTAGCTAGTTTTATAATTTATTCCTAAACATTTCAGAATTGCACCCCTCACTACAAAACTAAGGCAATTTGCCAACACTAAGAAATATTTTTATAATTGCAAGCTAGCATCATATGTTTTTTTACTGAGATACCGAAATGCTCGTTGTTGATTAAATTTGACACTTAGCGGCCACCTGAGTTTGACAATGTGACTACAGTTTGTATTGAATTGTGGGTCATATCAACTCCGCAAGTGACCAAAGTTGTTCACGCTAAATCGAGGGCCAACGTTGGGATTTGGACCTCCCTTAAAATGTCAATCAAACTGCATCCGGTTTCGACGGGGATACAACAGAGGGAAAAACAACGTGTTTGGAACTGCAGCCATTTATTTTCTTTGTTAGAACGGCCACTTGAATATCTGGTCAAATAATGGCTCATGGTGTAAGAAATCAGTGAAGGAATGGGAATATGTGCACACTTCGGGAGGAAGGAGAGAATTAGGTCATAGTCACAGATTCCTAAACATGATTGTATGAACTGCCTTAATTTTGCTGGACCCCAGGAAGAGTATCTGCTGTGTCGGCAGCTAATGGCTATCCATAATAAATACTGTATTGAGGGAGCATGTCTCGAACCCTCGACCTTCTAGCCCGAAGTCCAGCACGCTATCGTATGCCGCAAAAGCAATATCCGCCCTAATAAACCCAGGGTCGTTACAATACAAATTATAGTTGTAGGGTAGTTTTTTTTTTAAATGTAACCTTTATTTAACTAGGCAAGTCCAATATAAAAACTTATTTAGAATAACGGCCTAACTGCCTTGTTCAGGAACAGAACAACATATGTTTACCTTGTCAGCTCGGGGATTCGGTTACTGACCCAACGTTCTAACCACTAGGCTACCTGCCGCTCCAAACAAAACACAGCAATGTGAAGGTTCAAATATGATGAAAACTAGGCCTAGACATTTTGTACAACACAGCGGGCATATAATGTTAAAACCAGATTTACCCGATCCATTGTGGAAGCTACTGTGTCTCTGTAGGATATGAACTGCTGTCCGCGTCAACAATTTGCTGTTGTCTTGTTCCTCTTTAGTGTTTTATGGCAGACGAGACCTGTTGCCGTATTGCTGCCACCTACTGTACGGTCGTGTGGACGAAGAAGAAAAAAATCCATCCAAATGATTGCCATCGTAGGCAAAGAATTCATGCAGTACATCTCTCCATAATTGTGTAAAATCTTCATGAATTTGTTCCATTATATATCTACTGATGTCTTGCCACAGATTATTTACATAAATACCAGTAAAAAAAGATGCAACACTGTTTCTGGGTGGTCATTACAAAAGGTACAATTTAAATGTATCTATTTTTTGTACTTCTTCATATAGTGGTTGGCAGGGTAATATGAATGAATAATTTTATAATAAACTTCCTTATTAATTGTGTTAGTAAGTACGTATGTGTGAGACAACATATATTATGAATAAAACAATTCTAATAAGGCATGACATAAGGTTTATAGAGAGATACAAAATGCTGTTGATACATAGTAAGTTCCGGTTCCGGTTGGAGCGAGCGGTCGCATCTACACTTCGGTCCGCAGGTAGTATAACTTTTCATTACATTTCATTACATTTCGTTATAGTACAACGGTTTGATTTGTCTTATCTTAGCAATTTCTTCTTAGCTAGCTACATAGCCGTCTTTGTATCAACGACAATTGCATATTATCGTATTTCGTCGTCCTAACGTATCTGCCCAGCAGCTAGCTAAGCAGCTAGCTAACATCCACTGTCCACTAGCACTGTAGAAACTATTACACTCAACTGAACGACTCGATTAGCGTAGTGTCAGCTAGCTACATAGTTGTCTTCGCTGTCTTCGTATCCAAGATAATTGTGCAGTTTAGAGTGTGTAGACTTAGAGTGATTATCTTAATTTACCGAGGTTAGCTAGCCAGCTATTTGTCGTCCTTAACGTAGGAAATGCTGCTCGCTAGCTAGCCAACAGCTAGCCAACCTCTACCGAATTGAACTCCAACTACCCGGTCAACATTCCGCGTCGCTCCACAGGTAGTATCACATTTTTCATTTCACTTCATTACAGTACAACGATTTGATTTGTTTGATCGTAGCTAGCCAGCTACATAGCCGTCTTTGTATCTAAGACAATTGTGTAGTCTAGAGCGATTTTCTAGGTTAGCTGGCCAGCTATTGTCGGTCTTTCAACGCAGCTAGCCAGCTAGCCCCGAATAGCAGCACTGTAGTAACTATTACAGTACAACGGTTTGTTTTGTTTGATCGTAGCTACATAGCCGTCTTTGTATCTAAGACAATTGTGTAGCCTAGAGCGATTTTCTAGGTTAGCTGGCCAGCTATTGTCGTTCTCTTAACGTAGCTAGCCAGCTAGCCCCCGAATAGCAGCACTGTAGTAACTATTACAGTACAACGGTTTGTTTTGTTTGATCGTAGCTAGCTAGCTACACAGCCGTCTTTGTATCTAAGTCAATTGTTTAGCCTAGAGCGATTTTCTAGGTTAGCTACATCGCAGCCACTACCAGCTAGCCTACTCCAGCAGTACTGTATCATTTCAATCATTTTAGTCTATAAGATTCTTGCTACGTAAGCTTAACTTTCTGAACATTCGAGACGTGTAGTCCACTTGTCATTCCAATCTCCTTTGCATTAGCGTAGCCTCTTCTGTACCCTGTCAACTATGTGTCTATCTATCCCTGTTCTCTCCTCTCTGCACAGACCATACAAACGCTCCACACCGCGTGGCCGCGGCCACCCTAATCTGGTGGTCCCAGCGCGCACGACCCACGTGGAGTTCCTGGTCTCCGGTAGCCTCTGGAACTGCCGATCTGCGGCCAACAAGGCAGAGTTCATCTCAGCCTATGCCTCCCTCCAGTCCCTCGACTTCCTGGCACTGACGGAAACATGGATCACCACAGATAACACTGCTACTCCTACTGCTCTCTCTTCGTCCGCCCACGTGTTCTCGCACACCCCGAGAGCTTCTGGTCAGCGGGGTGGTGGCACCGGGATCCTCATCTCTCCCAAGTGGTCATTCTCTCTCTCCCCTTACCCATCTATCTATCGCCTCCTTTGAATTCCATGCTGTCACAGTTACCAGCCCTTTCAAGCTTAACATCCTTATCATTTATCGCCCTCCAGGTTCCCTCGGAGAGTTCATCAATGAGCTTGATGCCTTGATAAGCTCCTTTCCTGAGGACGGCTCACCTCTCACAGTCCTGGGCGACTTTAACCTCCCCACGTCTACCTTTGACTCATTCCTCTCTGCCTCCTTCTTTCCACTCCTCTCCTCTTTTGACCTCACCCTCTCACCTTCCCCCCTACTCACAAGGCAGGCAATACGCTCGACCTCATCTTTACTAGATGCTGTTCTTCCACTAACCTCATTGCAACTCCCCTCCAAGTCTCCGACCACTACCTTGTATCCTTTTCCCTCTCGCTCTCATCCAACACTTCCCACACTGCCCCTACTCGGATGGTATCGCGCCGTCCCAACCTTCGCTCTCTCTCCCCCGCTACTCTCTCCTCTTCCATCCTATCATCTCTTCCCTCTGCTCATACCTTCTCCAACCTTTCTCCTGAGTCTGCCTCCTCAACCCTCCTCTCTTCCCTTTCTGCATCCTTTGACTCTCTATGTCCCCTATCCTCCAGGCCGGCTCGGTCCTCCCCTCCCGCTCCGTGGCTCGATGACTCATTGCGAGCTCACAGAACAGAGCTCCGGGCAGCCGAGCGGAAATGGAGGAAAACTCGCCTCCCTGCGGACCTGGCATCCTTTCACTCCCTCCTCTCTACATTTTCCTCCTCTGTCTCTGCTGCTAAAGCCACTTTCTACCACTCTAAATTCCAAGCATCTGCCTCTAACCCTAGGAAGCTCTTTGCCACCTTCTCCTCCCTCCTGAATCCTCCTCCCCCTCCCCCTCCTCCCTCTCTGCAGATGACTTCGTCAACCATTTTGAAAAGAAGGTCGACGACATCCGATCCTCGTTTGCTAAGTCAAACGACACCGCTGGTTCTGCTCACACTGCCCTACCCTGTGCTCTGACCTCTTTCTCCCCTCTCTCTCCAGATGAAATCTCGCTTCTTGTGACGGCCGGCCGCCCAACAACCTGCCCGCTTGACCCTATCCCCTCCTCTCTTCTCCAGACCATTTCCGGGGACCTTCTCCCTTACCTCACCTCGCTCATCAACTCATCCCTGACCGCTGGCTACGTCCCTTCCGTCTTCAAGAGAGCGAGAGTTGCACCCCTTCTGAAAAAACCTACACTCGATCCCTCCGATGTCAACAACTACAGACCAGTATCCCTTCTTTCTTTTCTCTCCAAAACTCTTGAACGTGCCGTCCTTGGCCAGATCTCCCACTATCTCTCTCAGAATGACCTTCTTGATCCAAATCAGTCAGGTTTCAAGACTAGTCATTCAACTGAGACTGCTCTTCTCTGTATCACGGAGGCGCTCCGCACTGCTAAAGCTAACTCTCTCTCCTCTGCTCTCATCCTTCTAGACCTATCGGCTGCCTTCGATACTGTGAACCATCAGATCCTCCTCTCCACCCTCTCCGAGTTGGGCATCTCCGGCGCGGCCCACGCTTGGATTGCGTCCTACCTGACAGGTCGCTCCTACCAGGTGGCGTGGCGAGAATCTGTCTCCTCGCCACGCGCTCTCACCACTGGTGTCCCCCAGGGCTCTGTTCTAGGCCCTCTCCTATTCTCGCTATACACCAAGTCACTTGGCTCTGTCATAACCTCACATGGTCTCTCCTATCATTGCTATGCAGACGACACACAATTAATCTTCTCCTTTCCCCCTTCTGATGACCAGGTGGCGAATCGCATCTCTGCATGTCTGGCAGACATATCAGTGTGGATGACGGATCACCACCTCAAGCTGAACCTCGGCAAGACGGAGCTGCTCTTCCTCCCGGGGAAGGACTGCCCGTTCCATGATCTCGCCATCACGGTTGACAACTCCATTGTGTCCTCCTCCCAGAGCGCTAAGAACCTTGGCGTGATCCTGGACAACACCCTGTCGTTCTCAACCAACATCATGGCGGTGGCCCGTTCCTGTAGGTTCATGCTCTACAACATCCGCAGAGTACGACCCTGCCTCACACAGGAAGCGGCGCAGGTCCTAATCCAGGCACTTGTCATCTCCCGTCTGGATTACTGCAACTCGCTGTTGGCTGGGCTCCCTGCCTGTGCCATTAAACCCCTACAACTCATCCAGAACGCCGCAGCCCGTCTGGTGTTCAACCTTCCCAAGTTCTCTCACGTCACCCCGCTCCTCCGCTCTCTCCACTGGCTTCCAGTTGAAGCTCGCATCCGCTACAAGACCATGGTGCTTGCCTACGGAGCTGTGAGGGGAACGGCACCGCAGTACCTCCAGGCTCTGATCAGGCCCTACACCCAAGCAAGGGCACTGCGTTCATCCACCTCTGGCCTGCTCGCCTCCCTACCATTGAGGAAGTACAGTTCCCGCTCAGCCCAGTCAAAACTGTTCGCTGCTCTGGCCCCCCAATGGTGGAACAAACTCCCTCACGACGCCAGGACAGCGGAGTCAATCACCACCTTCCGGAGACACCTGAAACCCCACCTCTTCAAGGAATACCTAGGATAAGATAAGTAATCCTTCTCACCACCCCCCCCCTTAATGATTTAGATGCACTATTGTAAAGTGGCTGTTCCACTGGATGTCAGAAGGTGAATTCACCAATTTGTAAGTCGCTCTGGATAAGAGCGTCTGCTAAATGACTTAAATGTAATGTAAATGTAAATACAAGGAAAGTATCGCTCTGTTGTTGAATGGACCAAAACAAAAACAAATCTTTACTACTATTGAGTCAACAGCTGTAATCGAAGGAAGGTTTTGAGGGTCTTAACATGCTCCTGAATAATAAAGCAACACCTGAGGGAATGGAGACTAAAACAATTGTAAACTCTTTAGGCATTAAAGGAATCTTGTAAAGTGATAAGAATGAGTCATAATGAAGTAAACGACTCTCTACATTTACAAGTTGTCTCGCCAATAGGATATCATTTCTGAACCAATATTCTAAAAACAAAGATTTATTGTTATACAATATGTGCTGATTATTCCAGATATAATATACTGTGGGGAGAAATGATTCTTCTAAATGAAGGTTCATGACTAGAAAACCTGCTGATGAAAAGCAGAGTTTCACTGGAACTTTGTCAATAGCAAACCAACATGAAGTTAAGGCCACCAAAAGTAGAAGAGGCATGATGAGGAATGCAGTTCCACATAGAAGTGGGTCTTCTTAGTCAGTGTTTTATCAAACTGATCTTAAAAGTATTGTTTAAGGTAGGAATGTCCAGAAAATTCAGCCCACCATACTCATAAGTGTCAATGCAACAGTTTCCTAATGTGAAGGGTACCATCTGGTCTGTAGAAAGAGTTCTACATGGAACCCTAAAGAGTTCTAGTTGGAAGCAAAGAGGTTCTACCTGAAACTCAAAAGGGTTCTCCTATGGGGACAGCTGAAGAAACCTTTAAGGTTCTAAATAGCAAATTTTTTCCAAAGGGTGTAGTTTTGTTATGCCCACTCCTCTACAACACTTCAACCGTCCAAATAAATGTCATGGAGCATCACCATGGCGATGATGATTTGTGAGACGTCATTGCGTCGACAATCCACAATAGTGACTTAATGACATTTGGAGTCCCTGACATCATTTGTTTGGCTTCTAACTATTGGAGAGGATGGCTACATCTGGAATGTTACCTGACAGTATATAGGTAATAGGATGCCATTTCAGACAGACTCTGTGTAGGTCTGTTCTAGTCTGGTGGATGGATGGTGTAATAGATTGGTCCTGAGTGGCGTAGCGTTCTAAGGTACAGCATCTCAGTGCCAGAGTCATCACTGATGGAAGACCAGACTAAATGAAAAATGGATCGGCGATGGCTAGAAGGTCGGTGCCAGAGTCATCACTGTAGTCCCTGGTTTGAATCCAGGCTGCATCACATCCGGCCAAGTTGGCTTGCCGTGCGGTAGCAGAGAAAACAGTCGAAGACTAGGGTAGCTGGAGTCTTTGACCATTTTTAGGGCCTTCCTCTGACACCGCCTGGTATAGAGGTCCTGGATGGCAGGAAGCTTGGACCCAGTGACTGGACTGTACGCACTACCCTCTGTAGGGCCTTGAGGTCGGAGGCCGATGGTGCAGCTATAGAACATTTTGAGGTTCAGAGGACCCATGCCGAATCTTTTCAGTCTGCTGAGGGGGAATAAGATTTAAAGATGTTTGAAGTGTATACAGTTTACACAACTTCCAATGGGAAAAAGGGCGCTACAATGAATGTGACATTGGATGGAAAGGATTTGGACATGCAGTTAGACACGGAGCCCGCTGTCTCTCTGGTCTTGGAAATGTGTTACCGTGATGCTCTGAGTCACCTGCCATTAAGGACAACGCAGTGAGACAATTCCTTTGCTAGGTGAGACAATTCCTTTGCGAGGTGAGACAATTCCTTTGCGAGGTAAGTAAGAACATTCCGTTGTGAGGTGAGAACATTCCGTTGTGAGGTGAGAACATTCCTTTGTGAGGTGAGAACATTCCTTTGAGAGGTGAGAACATTCCTTTGTGAGGTGAGAACATTCCTTTACGAGGTGAGAACATTCCTTTACGAGGTGAGAACATTCCTTTACGAGGTGAGAACATTCCTTTACGAGGTGAGAACATTCCTTTACGAGGTGATAATCGACAGCCATTCAAAGTTGTTGGAAGTTTTTCACATAACTTCAATGACATCAACAAACTTCATCAAAAACCTTCGAAGGCTGTTTGCAGTCTATGGATTGTGCAAATAAATTGTCTCTGATAATGGACTCCAGTTGGTCTCTTCTGATTTCAAACAATTCCTACAAAACAACAGAATCAAACAGACCCTTGTTCCTGCTTACCATCCTGACTCGAATGGCGCAGCAGAAAGGTCAGTCTAGATCCTCGAGGGAGCTCTGAAAAAAAAACGTATTGGAGGACAGCAGACAATATACTGTCTTTCTCAAGCATCGCTGAGCCAATGTTCCGCAGGACCCCCCACAGAGTCACATGTCAGACCCCTGCTGAGCTCTTCCTGAAGCGCCAGATCCGAACACGCCTCAACCTACTCCGACCTGACTTAGCTAAAACAGTGGAAGAAAAACATGCCAAACAAAAGAAACACCATGACCATGGTAGACTACACCTTCGAGTTTTCCAGGAGGAAGAACAAGTGCGACAGGGAAAGAGAAATGGATTCAGGCGACAGTAATCTGGAGACTGGGACCTGTGACTTACCTCATTCAGGACGGAAAGAGAAAACATTTAAATCACTGTGTAGATTTATTGTTAGGCCTCATTAAATAGCTGATGATATTGTGTTATTTAATACATGGAGCGTACAAAGTGAAATCAAACCCAGCATATACTTTTGTTTAAAAAGGGATGATTTAACTCAAAATAAATGATATTGATTTTACTAAAAATCTAAACAATTACAATGTTAATTGCATGATGTGTATGATGGGCCCGATTCAGACTTGAGATATGTTGACGTAACATGGAGTTAAGTCAATAAAACATGGACATTTGGCAATATTTTGGGACTTAACCTCTAATGACACCCCATCCTGTGAACGGGACCGTTGTCATCATCTGACACTAATTAGCATAACGCAACGGACATAAATCTTCCTAGAAAATCTTCCTATTCATAAAAATCACAAGTGAAATATATTGGAACACAGCTTAGCCTTTTGTTAATCACCCTGTCATCTCAGATTTTCAATGCTTTACAGCCAAAGCTAGACAAGCATTTGTGTAAGTTTATCGATAGCCTATCATAGCATTATGCCTTGCTAGCAGCAGGCAACCTTGTCACGAAAATCAGAAAAGCAATCAAATTAAATCATTTACCTTTGATGAACTTCGGATGTTTTCACTCACGAGACTCCCAGGTAGATAGCCAAAGTTTTTTTTTTGTAGGCGAAATAGCTCCATTTGTTCTTCACGTTTGGCTGAGAAATCGACCGGAAATTGTGGTCATGACAACTCCAAAAAATATTCCAAATTAGCTCCATTATATCGACAGAAACATGGCAAACATTGTTTAGAATCAATCCTCAAGGTGTTTTTCAAAAATCTATTTGATAATATAGATAATATATCCACCGGGACAATTGGTTTCTCAGTAGAAGCGATTGGAATACTGGCTACCTCTTGTACTTTACCCAAGATTTTCTGCGGGAGCATCATGTGACCACTTGCGCAATGTAGCCCCTACGGGTATTCGTCAACATAAATGCATAAAAACTAGGTCACAATACTGTAGACACCTTGGGGAATATGTAGAAAGCGTAAGCCGGCTCACAGCACATTCACAGCTCAATAGGGACTCATTGGAACGCAGCGCTTTCAAAATATGGGGCACTTCCGGATTGATTTTTCTCAGGCTTTCGCCTGCAACATCAGTTCTGTCATACTCACAGACAATATCTTTACAGTTTTGGAAAGGTTAGATTGTTTTCTATCCAAATCGCTCAATTATATGCATATTCTAGCATCTTGTCCTGACAAAATATCCCGTTTAAAACGGAAACGGTTGTGCCATGACCCATGACACTTTACAACATTATGGGGAGAAGTTTCCTCTCGCTAAAACACACACAAAGAGCTAAAATAAAACCTGTGTAATGACAAGTTTGGTATTTTATCTTGTTCCCTTTCAGATATACCAAGCAAAGCTTTCAGCTACAGCTCAGTCTCAAGCCATGAGCCTGCGACCCATGTAGAAATTGTCCAAGACCTTTATTATATATACTATATATATTATATCAAACCCTATAGTCGCCTCTATAGTATATTAAACCCTATAGTATACTATATTAAACCCTACAGTAGACCCTATAGTAAATGCTATGGAGGTTGGCTTAAGTGTTATTAACATTAAAATGTAAGTGCAGTATGCCTGTCTATAATGCAACTTTGACTGAATCTTTTTGTGTTCAGAGTGCATCCAAAATGGCTCTTATTCCCCACATCGTGCACTAGAGGGAACAAGGTACCATTTGGAACATTTCTACATCTGGTGAAATGTCTAATTGTTCTGTTGTAGTATCACAGACAGATATTTCACCGGATGTAGATATGTGAAGCATCCGCTTGGCGTTTCCAAATATGGTAGTGAGAGGAAGCCCATCCTGAATTTAGGTCTTGTTGTGTTCAGGTCTGTTGATTGTGGTCTTTTTGGTTCTGGGTTTGTTGACTGTGGTATATAGTACAGAGGGGTCCTCCCAAGCTTCTTGTGCCGGAGGTCTGTTATTTATTTTTATTGAACCTTTATTTAACTAGGCAAGTCAGTTAAGAACAAATTCTTATTTACAATGACGGCCTACTCCGGACGACACTGGGCAATTGTGCGCCGCTCTATGGGACTCCCAATGACGGCCGGATGTGATAGCCTGGAAGAAAGGAGATGCAACATGTCACATCAATCTTCACTTCTGGGGTCTCATTTTAAGTAATCATGTAGATGTTAATACATTTAAACAAACAACTGCTTGTCTGCATAACATAGAAGTGTTGTATGCATTCCTACCTGTCAAGCAAAAGTACCATCTAATTAAAAGATTATCTGAGATGTAATGGATTGACTTGTTCACCAGGTGGCAGCACTGGGGCGGTTGATTTCACATCATACTGGACATTGTCATCCTCTTTCTTGGGTTGGTGCAGTTGGACAGGGGAGTAGAGGCACTTCCTGGTTATTAAGAGAGGTGGACATTGGTGTAGTGAACGTCATCCTGCTCATCTGTGCTGCAGTAGGGGCCATGGCCATGCCTGGGACGTTGTCATAAACTGGACTGAGTCTCCCTGGAGGAGAAAAGACAGATCAACATACCTTGGGACTATTCCATTGGTTCCACTGTGCCAGGCAAGATTAATCAAGCACTGATCAACAAAAAAAATCTGAAAGAAAATAAATACATTTGGACTTCAACTCCCCTCTCCATTCCCTGCTGTGACCCTTGTCAGATTTGGAGGCTTTCTTCATGTTTTTTACACAAATTAATGAATCAGTCATTGAATAACAATCAAGATGATAAAGTGAAAGATAAGTCTTTAGAAAAATGGTCACCTGGACCGCATGAAGCCAGAGAGACAGAGGATGAGAACAACATTTCCTAGAGCTGCATTCTTCGGTATGGCCCATCAGCTGCACTAAAACCTGGTAAATGGTTTGACAATAAATGTCTAGATCTTTTTGGAGCAAACTTATTCCAGAAGAGATCTCTGGTCCATATAAAAAACACACAAAAAATGAAGTGAAAAGCAGATGTTGTTGAGCAGATAATGGATTTAATATATTGATCTACTGAATACACACCTAGTATTGTTGAAACATTATTATATATTAAACAATTATTTAATGGATAATATGAGTTATTTAAATAAGATACACCTCTGAACATCCCAACCCACCTCAACATCCCCCTCTACACACAAACGGTTCATTGTCCATGATGACATTAAGCCATTTAGATCAAAATGAGAATACATGGACAGGGGACCTGATCCTAGATCAGCACTCCTACTCCAACACACTTGATACATATGGATCCAGAGCTGCATATTATACTATACATGTTACCATGGTAATCAGACTTAGTAAACTGTTAGAGAATGGGAGATGGATGACTGTTTACAAGATGTTTTCTATGTAAACTTTATTTAGGGATCTAGAACCGGTGCCGGAGAGGAGGGAGATGAAAGATGACATGTTTGTGCTTTCTGGTGGTTTTTCAGTGATGCTGAATGAGCAAAGCTCTTTCCACATAGACAGGAGTAAGGTTTCTCTCCAGTGTGTATTCGCTGGTGTGTTGTCAGATTGAAATCTAGAGCAAAACTCTTTCCACACTGATCACAGCTATAAGGCTTCTCTCCTGTGTGTATTCGTTGGTGTCTAGTCAGGTGTACTGATTGATTGAAGCTCTTCCCACACTGATCACAGCTATAAGGTTTCTCTCCTGTGTGTATGCGTTGGTGTGTAGTCATGTCTCCTGACTGATTGAAGCTCTTCCCACACTGATCACAGCTATAAGGTTTCTCTCCTGTGTGTATGCGTTGGTGTTTAGTCAGGCCTCCTGAATGACTGAAGCGCTTCCCACACTGATCACAGCTATAAGGTTTCTCTCCCGTGTGTATGCGTTGGTGTGTAGTCAGGTGGTCTGATTTCCTGAAGCGCATCCCACATTGATCACAGCTATAAGACTTCTCTCGATTGTGTATGCATTGGTGTGTAGTCTGGGCTCCTAATTCATTGAAGTATTTCCCACAATCAAAGCAGGGATAAGGGCTCTCCCCTGTATGAATTATCTGATGAGATTTTAAGGTTTTAGATGCAGCGAAACTCTTCCCAAACTGAGAGCAGTGGTACGGTTTCTCTCCGGTGTGACTCCGTTTGTGAATTATCAAATCCTTCTGTTTAGCAAAACTCTTCCCACAGTCAGAGCAGCAGTGGTGAGGTTTCTTCCCTATACCTCTATGCTGGTGCTTCTTGAGGTGTTCTGGTCTGGAGAGACTCTTCTCTTTCTTGTCAGCATCATGATGTTGAGGCTCCCCAGATGATAAGCCCCTCTCACTGAGAGAGCAACGATAAGAGATGTCACCTGTGAAACAAAGACATTGAATAGTTAGGTTTTGTAAATATGGGTCCATTAACAGATGAGTCGTTCCATGAAATGAATGCCCTTTGCATCTCTTTGATTTTCTTCAGTAGAAACTTTGCACCAATATTGATTTTTAAATCTGTTATATTAAATAGAGCCCTTTAATACTGAACACATGGAGAATTCGACTAATCAGATTCTTATTATGAATAAAGACTTTCTAAAGTGACAAGTTTCTGCTTTTTGACAAGTTCCTCCTTCAACCCTGTGTCACCTCAACCCTATTTAACTTCTATTAATATTTTAACCCAACTAATACAATCATTTCTCCAAGTTTTACTATCATTGAGTAAAGTTACAAGTGCAGAATAATATGATTATTAGTATAAGAGTTTGATTTAAATGTTGACATGCTTTGAAAGAACAATTTCCCTAATAAAGCTGTTTACATGGACACATCTGAAATCAGGCTGCTCTGATGGGACTTTGCTGAAAATGGCCAATCAAAATAAACATTCTACCACAGCATGTTCTTTTTTTGAAGCATATTTAATTCTGAGTTATGACAAATTCAGTTTGTATGTGAAAACTATGTCTAAGATGCATACTTTGTTTTTCCTGAACTCACTGCACTCGGTCAAAAGAAGTTAGCTGGCGCTGCTTGTGGTAGCACATACACAGATTAAATACACCTCTATAACTCTGATTAAAGTGTTTACATGTCCTAATCATTCTAAAGATTGTTCAGAAAACCAGGTGTTTTTAAAGGTGTATCCTTACTTCTGTTATGACCTTACACCAATTAAGATCAGCAGAGTAAGGTGTTTACATGACTAATGACACTCAGTCTACTGCCATAATCAGTTTAATAGGAAATGATTAGTGTGCATGTAAAGCCCCAGTGATTTGGTAACTTTGACAGTCATTTCTGAACATGATTTATTTTATGTGATTAGTGAGTCTGTCCCTCATTTTAAGGTCTACCCTGTTACATGAACTGAACTCTTGTTTTAATATAGTGAAACTGTTCCTACATTTTTGTAGTAAAATGCTTTATGAAGTTGAACATGTGCTCTTTATGACAGAATGTTAAAATTAGTTAACATTTTTTTAAACTTCTCAAAATTGGGTGGAACGACCATACTTTAATCAATATATAATTCATCGTTACAGAAGCAGACTGTAGTCTCATCCACACACCATGGTTCTTACTTAATGATATCATATCTCCATGTTCTTCTTCTCCTCTCTCAGTTCCATTCTGTCCCGGTGTTTTCCTGCAATCAACCAGACCCAGCAGTAAAGCGGTCCCGGGAGACGTTTGACCTGGGGACACCAGGAAGGTGGAGGGGAACGGAATAGCTTTGTCCTGTTGGACGCAATAAATATTTAACATAATTTATCAATAAACCAAATGTTGTATTAATTTAGTCTGAAACTCTGATTGATTTGGGTGCATCCTTAGAATATCTCCTTTTTCCTAAAATTTCCAATCGTTCACAACTTCCCACTAATCTAATAGTATTGGGTTGGTGGAGGAATGGGCTAGTTTCCACCATATATCTCATACCAGTCATTTCCTATCAAACAGCAAGGAAGAGGCAAAGAGAGAGGGGTAACTGGGCCCAAAATCTGGATCTGCCTTATTTGATCGAATTTCAATTTCTTAACGATTAGGTTGTTAGGAGTGTATTGATAAAAGTAAGACACTTTATATGAGAGTAGTGCCCGGTCGTCACTAGTAACCGCAAACAGTCAAACCACGCCCATTTCTACCATTGATCTTATTAACAACACTTCTAACTTTATGCCTAATAATGGTCCCACCTGATCTTATTGTGAATTTTACAGTACTTATGTGGCAATGCTTTATTTCAGAAGGAGCCAGCAAAACTAGTGCACTCTATATGTGCTCTGGGTCATTAGACATGCACCTGTCTGGGGGTTTGACACAGCTGGTTATTCCTGTAACTGTGTTATGACCAACCATGTACTGTTGCTATGGTTAAACCTCGAGTATTTTCCAGAATAGGGGTGTCCCTTTCAGAGGAGTTAGCAGGATGACATGTATGGTTATTCCTGTAGAGTGCCAAGGTCTGTTTACTATGGTCCTACATGCATGAACCTGGCTTAAGGCGAGTGAAGGTCTATTTTGGTCTATTTCTGTGGCTCTACTTGTTCCATGCCCTAATATGAAGGCTATATGATAACGGTGGCTAAATGCCAGAGGGGATGAGCCATTAAGAGGAGTTACTGTGAGTGTGACCTGAGGACAAATGTATAAAACGTATATGCCAAGACTGGAAGGCAGTTGAATTCATGAACCAACTCGGCTTTTATTATGAAGTAATAAGAAGTCTATTTGAACTCACATGCTCCGGTATTTGTAAAATATGATTGACCGAATATTTCCACGACAATCTTGCCTCTCTTTTGATTGCCTTCCATATTTGAAGACTTCATTTTCTTTGTTAGAGCAGTCACTTGAGTATCTGGTCAGGTAATGGATAATGTGTTCGAAATCATTGAAGGAATGTGAACATGTGCACACTGGGAGGAAGGATAAATAGTTAGGTCATAGTCACAGATTCCTAAACATTATATAGCAATAGGCTACTTGGTTGAAGAAAAACAAATCCCAACAAGTTCTACCGTCATGTTTTTTTGTCCAGCAGATTTAAACCAAACACAGGAATGTGGAGTATCACATTTTATACAACACAGCAGGCATAGAATGTTAAAACCAGACTTACCCGATCCATCGTGGAAGCTATTGATTCTTTGTATGATATGAAATGTTGTAGGCTACAGTACAGTTAGACTACTTTGTTGTAGTGTTCAGATAACGACTAAGGAGTTTCAAAGAGAAAATTCGATTCTAAAGGCTGCAAGTTATGCGTCCCTGGACCAGAGCAATCAAACATCTATTTAAATATCGTAATTAAGTTAATAAAAATAAACGTCTCACGTAGCCTGGTATTACTTCAGAAAGTTATTATAAAAGTCAAGTAATGTCATGAAAACGTCCAACAACACCCCCTTTCCCTAAGAATCCTGTTGTCTGCTATCGTTTACTTTTACCTGGCAGCTACTTGGAACACATGCGCAAAGAGGGAGTATCTCAACAGGCCAATCTCCCTCGTGAGGGAGTGTCTTGGAATTACTGATTCCGGTCTTTTGCTGCTGCTGTAATGGCAGCTGCTGTACACTACCAGCACTGATAGGACAGGGAGCTGTTTATGCAAGTCTTTGCAATGGCTGAATCAAACCTAATTCACAAGTAATTTTCCGGTCAAAAATAAACGTAAGTCCAGTGGTGGAAAAAGTACCCAATTGTCATACTTGACTAAAGTAAAGATACCATAATAGAAAATTAAGTGAAAGTCACCCAATAAAATTCTACTTGAGTAAAAGTCTAAAAGTATTTGGTTTTAAATATACTTAAGTAACAAAAGTAAACATAATTGCTCAAATATACTTAAGAATTAAAAGTAAAAGAAGGAATAACTAAAATGTCTTTAAACAAAGCAAACCAGGCTGCACAATTTTCTAGTTTTTTTTTTAAATTTAAGGATAGCCAGAGGAACACTCAGACATCATTTACAAACAAAGCATTTGTGTTTAATGAGTCCGCTAGATCAGAGGCAGTAAGGATGTCCAGGGATGTTCTCTTGATAAGTGTGTGAATTAAATCATTTTCGGTCCTACTAAGCATGCAAAATGTAACAAGTACTTTTGTGATTCAGGGAAAATGAATGGAGTAAAAAGTACATCATTTTCTTTAGGAATTTAGTGAAGTAAAAGTAAAAGTTGTCAAATATATTCAGCACTCGAATGCTAGCTAACGAACGGTCTGTGTGCTGACTACAGGTTTAACTAACATTAGTGTATTGTAACATTGACACTGTGTGCTGACTGCAGGTTTGGAGGCCACTCTACAAATGAACTCTATCCTGACACCTCTGGAGCAGTGCTGCTGGTATATCATGGTACATGATTAAACATTCAGGTGCAATAAGTTGTGTTATGAATACATATACTAATTTTCTTTACTCAATTACTTTCATTTTCTCGGCGGACGTCCATATGGTTGGAGGTACAAACTTTCTGAAGTTCGCTTCGCAAGTCACTGGTAAGCGTTGAGGCCATACGCGAGTTGGTCGGCCAGGCTCGGGCTCAGGCTGGGGATGAGTTCCCTCCCTCAGGAGTGGTGTACCAGCGAGCTGTTAGTCCCTCTACTGGGTCCAGTACCCCTCCCAGGAAGTGTGGCCAGAGCCACCGTAGGCAGTGCCCATCTGCTGCCAGGCCTGGACGGGGGCAGGAGTCGGACCGATGTTGCCACCTTGAGAGGGGGCATGCCCTGTGTCAGGAGGATGATCGTGTCGATGGCAATGACAGCTTTTAAATCAAATCAAATCAAATCAAATTTATTTATATAGCCCTTCGTACATCAGCTGATATCTCAAAGTGCTGTACAGAAACCCAGCCTAAAACCCCAAACAGCAAGCAATGCAGGTGTAGAAGCACGGTGGCTAGGAAAAACTCCCTAGAAAAGCCAAAACCTAGGAAGAAACCTAGAGAGGAACCAGGCTATGTGGGGTGGCCAGTCCTCTTCTGGCTGTGCCGGGTAGAGATTATAACAGAACATGGCCAAGATGTTCAAATGTTCATAAATGACCAGCATGGTCGAATAATAATAAGGGAAAGTTGAAACTGAGCAGCAGCACGGCCAGGTGGACTGGGGACAGCAAGGAGTCATCATGTCAAGTAGTCCTGGGGCATGGTCCCGCGGTTCAGTTGAAACTGGAGCAGCAGCACGGCCAGGTGGACTGGGGACAGCAAGGAGTCATCATGTCAGGAGTCCTGGGGCATGGTCCTAGGGCTCAGGTCCTCCGAGAGAGAGAAGGAGAGAATTAGGAGAACGCACACTTAGATTCACACAGGACACCGAATTGGACAGGAGAAGTACTCCAGATATAACAAACTGACCCCAGCCCCCCGACACATAAACTACTGCAGCATAAATACTGAAGGCTGAGACAGGAGGGGTCAGGAGACAAATTTACCTTTGGCCAGTGATAGGCTGTTCCTGGAGGACAATGCTGGTAAAACTACTCCTAACCACAGAAACTGGGCAGGGCTACCAGGCTGACAGGTCATCAGAAGCACTTCAGCAGGGCTTCATCACTGAAGCCTATTCACTGAGACAGGGAGCCACTGCACTGGACATCAAACTGGTGGACAGTGATGACTTTCCATCTGTCCCCATCTCTGCTGAGTTCCGCAAGGCCTTGCAGAAGAGTTGGGTCTCTCCAGGGGGCTCTCTGACTCACAGCAGAGACTGGACCATGGAGTTATGTTGCGGGCATGGTGTCACTTGGCCTCCGGGAGTATCCGACCATGGACACCATGATAGCTGCCATGGTCCTCCCTGACCAGGAGATTATCGAGCGGAACCTGTGACTGAAGCCGGGACCCCCAGGGTCTTTGATGCGGACTTGTAAGCCACATATGGGTCCCTCTGCTCTCTTGGCCGCCTTACCAACGCGGCTATGCTACTGAGGTCATGGGTGCAGTATGTCCTCCAATGCCTGCAGTCTCGTGGGGAGGCTTAGCAGCCTCTACACTGAGAGGGTATTTGGCCGCTATATCTCTGCCATGTGTGGTGGATAGACAGGCCATTGGGGCGCCATCCTTGGTCTCCAGGTTTATGAAGGGGTTTGTCGCCTGCGTCCAGCTAGGACGCGCTCAATGGTGAACTGGGAACTGGATGTGGTCTTGGCAGCTTTGGCAAAGTCGTCTTTCGAACCATTGGAGTCTGCCTCCCTGAACACCTCTCTATGAAGGTGGCTTTCAATTAAGCAACTTCCATGAAGAGGGTTGGTGAGCTCCATGAAGAGGGTGGGTGAGCTCCATGCTCTTTCGTTATGTTCTGAGTGCTACCGGATGGACCCCGGTGGGAGGAGTATATCTCTTCTCCCCAACTCTTCATTCCTCCCGAAAGTTCTGTCAGACCGGCATGTGAGCATCACTTTTATCCTGTCTGCTTACGACCCCGGGAGTGGCAGAAGAGTCTGGGAAAGTAAATGCATAAAGTAATATGTCCTAACCGACTTTCCAAAACTATAGTTTGTTAACAAGAAATTTGTGGAGTGGTTGAAAAACGATTTTATGTATACTTCCGACTTCAAGTAATTTAAATTGTTTACAGACAAATTATTTCACTCATAATTCACTATATCACAATGCCAGTGGGTCAGAAGTTTACATACACTAAGTTGACTGTGCATTTAAACAGCTTGGAAAATTCCAGAAAATTATGTCATGGCTTTAGAAGCTTCTGATAGGTTACTTGACATCATTTGAGTCAATTGGAGGTATACCTGTGGATGTACCTTCAAACTCAGTGCCTCTTTGCTTGACATCATGGAAAAATCTAAAGAAATCAGCCAAGACCTCAGGAAAAAAATTGTAGACCTCCACAAGTCTGGTTCATCCTTGGGAGCAATTTCCAAATGCCTGAAGGTATCACGTTCATCTGTACCAACAATAGTACGCAAGTATAAACTTGGGACCACGCAGCTGTCATACCGTTCAGGAAGGAGACGCGCTCTGTCTCCTAGCAATGAACATACTTTGGTGCGAAAAGTGCAAATCAATCCAAGAACAACAGCAAAGAACCTTGTGAAGATGCTGGAGGAAACATGTACAAAAGTATCTATATCCACAGTAAAACGAGTCCTATATCGACATAACCTGAAAGGTCACTCAGCAAGGAAGAAGCCACTGCTCCAAAACCGCCATAAAAAAACAGACTACGGTTCAAAACTGCACATTGGGACAAAAATCGTACTTTTTGAGAAATGTCCTCTGGTCTGATGAAACAAATAGAACTGTTGGCCATAATGACCATCGTTTTGTTTTGAGGAAAAAGGGGAGGCTTGCAAGCCGAAGAACACCATCCCAAACTGTGAAGCACATGGGAGGCCTCATCATGTTGTGGGGGTGCTTTGCTGCAGGAGGGACTGGTGCACTTCACAAAATAGCTGACATCATGAGGAGGAAAATTATGTGGATATATTGAAGCAACATCTCAAAACACCAGTCAGGAAGTTAAAGCTTGGTTGCATATGGGTCTTTCAAATGAACAATGACCCCACACATACTTTCAAAGTCGTGGCAAAATGGCTTAAGACAACAAAGTCAAGGTATTGGAGTGGCCATGACAAAGCCCTGAACTGAAATGAAAAAGCGTGTGTGAGCAAGGAGGCCTACAAACCTGACTCAGTTCCACCAGCTCTGTCAGGAGGAATGGGACAGAATTCACCCAACCTATTGTGGGAAACTTGTGGAATGCTAGCGGGACACCTACGACAACATCCAGTGGAACTACAGTGTCAAATTCAAAATACAAAAGTCGGAATATTATACATTCATGAAAATACAAGTGTGTTGCACCATTCTTTAGCTTAGAATCTTGGTAATCGAACTGCGTTGTCCTATTTACAATAGGCTTTAAGGCGAAAGCATTCGATTGTCTGAGGACAGCGACCATATTTTTCAAACCAGCACAGGCGTCACAAAATCACAAATAGCGATAAAATATATCACTTACCTTTGAAGATCTTCCTCTGTTTGCAATCCCAAGGATCCCAACTACACAATGAATGGTCGTTTTGTTCGATAAAGTCCTTCTTTATATCCCAAAAAGTCTGTTTAGTTGGCGCCATTGATTTCAGTAATCCACTCGTTCAACATGCAGACAAAGGAATCCAAAAAGTTACCAGTAAACTTCATCCAAACAAGTTAAGCATTTCTATTCAAACCTGAGGTACCATAATATGTAAATAAACGATAATATTTAAGACAGAAAGTAGTATGTTCAATACGGAAGATAAATAACAAAGAGCGTGCCACAAGCCTACGTTCTTAATGAGGAAACATTAGATATTTTTTTTATTTTACTAGGCAAGTCAGTTAAGAACAAATTCTTATTTTCAATGATGGCCTAGGAACAGTGGGTTAACTGCCTGTTCCGGGGCAGAACAACAGATTTGTACCTTGTCAGCTCAGGGGTTTGAACTTGCAACCTTCGGGTTACTAGTCCAACGCTCACATACCCTCCATTACTCATCTCATATGTATATACTGTACTCGATACCATCTACTGCATCTTGCCTATGCCGGTCTGTACCATCACTCATTCATATATCTTTATGTACATATTCTTTATCCCTTTACACTTGTGTGTATAAGGTAGTAGTTTTGGAATTGTTAGGTTAGATTACTCATTGGTTATTACTGCATTGTTGGAACTAGAAGCACAAGCATTTCCCTACACTCGCATTAACATCTGCTAACCATGTGTATGTGACCATTAACATCTGCTAACCATGTGTATGTGACCATTAACATCTGCTAACCATGTGTATGTGACCATTAACATCTGCTAACCATGTGTATGTGGCCATTAACATCTGCTAACCATGTGTATGTGACCATTAAAATCCATGTGTATGTGACCGTTAACATCTGATAACCATGTGTATGTGACCATTAACATCTGATAACCATGTGTATGTGACCATTAACATCATGTGTATGTGACCATTAACATCTGCTAACCATGTGTATGTGACCAATAACATCTGACATGTGTAACCATGTGATAACCATGTGACCATTAACATCTGGTAACCATGTGTATGTGACCATTAACATCTGGTAACCATGTGTATGTGACCAATAACATCTGATAACCATGTATGTGACCATTAACATCTGCTAACCATGTGTATGTGACCATTAACATCTGCTAACCATGTGTATGTGACCATTAACATCTGCTAACCATGTGTATGTTAACATCTGGTAACCATGTGTATGTGACCATTAACATCTGCTAACCATGTGTATGTGACCATTAACATCTGCTAACCATGTGTATGTGACCATTAACATCTGCTAACCATGTGTATGTGACCATTAACATCTGCTAACCATGTGTATGTGACCATTAACATCTGCTAACCATGTGTATGTGACCAATAACATCTGCTAACCATGTGTATGTGACCAATAACATCTGCTAACCATGTGTATGTGACCATTTGATTTGATTAGAGGGTTCATCTGGCCTCCAAACCAGTCAGCACACACACAGTGTCAATGTTACCATTAACAGTCTGTCAATGTTACAATAAAACGTTAAACATGTAGTTAGCACACACACAGTGTCAATGTTACAATAAATTAACATTCGTTAAACCTGTAGTTAGCACACACACAGTGTCAATTTTACAATAAACTAACATTCGTTAAACATGTAGTTAGCACACACACAGTGTTAACATAAACCTGTAGTTAGCACACACACAGTGTCAATGTTACAATAAACTAACGTTCGTTAAACCTGTAGTTAGCAACACAGTGTATGTGACAATAAACTAACGTTCGTTAACATCTAGTCCACACCACAGTGTCAATGTTACAATAAACTAATAAACCTGTGTTAGCACAACACAGTGTCAATGTTACAATAAACTAACGTCGCTAAACCTGTAGTCCACACACACAGTGTCAATGTTACAATAATCTGCTAAACCTGTAGTCCAACAAACAATGTCAATGTTGCAATCAACTAACGCTTGTTAAACCTGTAGTCTACACACACAGTGTCAATGTTACAATAAACTAATTTGATCCACACACAGTGTCAATGTTACAATCAACTAACGCTCGTTAAACCTGTAGTCCACACACACAGTGTCAATGTTACAATAAACTAACGTTCGTTAAACTGTAGTCCACACACACAGTAGTTACAATAAACTAACGTTCGTTAAACCTGTAGTCCACACAGACAATGTCAATGTTGCAATCAACTAACGTTCGTTAAACCTGTAGTCCACACACACAGTGTCAATGTTACAATAAACTATCGCTCAAGTTAAACCTGTAGTCCACAACACAGTGTCAATGTTACAATTAAGTTAAACCACACACACAGTGTCAATGTTACAATAAACTAACGTGTCGTTAAACCTGTAGTCCACACACACAGTGTCAATGTTACAATAAACTAACGTTCGTTAAACCTGTAGTCCACACACACAGTGTCAATGTTACAATAAACTAAACCTGTAGTCCACACACAGTGTCAATGTTAAACCTGTAGTAGTCCACACACACAGTGTCAATGTTACAATAAACTAACGTCGTTAAACACACACAGTGTCAATGTTACAATAAACTAACGTTCGTTAAACCTGTAGTTCAATGCACACACACAGTGTCAATGTTACAATAAACTAACGTTCGTTAAACCTGTAGTCCACACACACAGTGTCAATGTTACAATAAACTAACGTTCGTTAGTCCACACACACAGTGTCAATGTTACGTTCGTTAAACCTGTAGTCCACACAGTGTCAATGTTACAATAAACTAATAAACCTGCAGTCCACACACACAGTGTCAATGTTTAAACTAACTCGCTAAACCTGCATTCCACACACACAGTGTCAATGTTACAATAAACTAACGTTCGTTAAACCTGTGTACACACACAGTGTCAATGTTACAATAAACTAACGCTCGTTAAACCTGTAGTCCACACAGACAATGTCAATGTTACAATAAACTAACGTTCGTTAAACCTGTAGTCCACACACACAGTGTCAATGTTACAATAAACTAACGTTCGTTAAACCTGTAGTCCACACACACAGTGTCAATGTTACAATAAACTAACGTTCGTTAAACCTGTAGTCCACACAGACAGTGTCAATGTTACAATAAACTAACGTTCGTTAAACCTGTAGTCCACACAACAGTGTCAATGTTACAATAAACTAACGTTCATTAAACCTGTAGTCCACACACACAGTGTCAATGTTACAATAAACTAACGTTCGCTAAACCTGTAGTCCACACACACAGTGTCAATGTTACAATAAACTAACGTTCGTTAAACCTGTAGTCCACACAGACAATGTCAATGTTACAATCAACTAACGTTTGTTAAACCTGTAGTCCACACACACAGTGTCAATGTTACAATCAACTAACGTTCGTTAAACCTGTAGTCCACACACACAGTGTCAATGTTACAATAAACTAACGTTTGTTAAACCTGTAGTCTACACAGACAATGTCAATGTTACAATAAACTAACATTCGTTAAACCTGTAGTCCACACACACAGTGTCAATGTTACAATAAACTAACGTTCCTTAAACCTGTAGTTAGCACACAGACAATGTTAATGCTACAATCAAATAATGTTAGTTAAACCTGTTGTCAGCACACAGACAGTGTCAATGTTGCAATCAA